>NC_064629.1:917989320-918292264 GCF_023864275.1 Schistocerca cancellata
TCGATAACAACGGCGGTACTGTACGCTACACTGTTAATGAAATAAAAGGTTGTGCCTAGCAAGCACTCAAACACGCAATAAATTACAAAAATAAACTAGTAACTACTCAGATAACTGAAAATAAGTCGCTCCTGTTTGAAGCATATGCTAAACGTATCTTTCGAATGCTCCACACACTGAAATATCGTATTTACACTGAACAGCCAAAGAAATTGTTACATCTGTCTAATATCGCGTAGGGTCCCTGGGAGCACGCCGAAATGCCGCAACACGACGTGGCATGGACTCGACTAATGTCTGAAGTAGTGCTGGAGGGAACTGACACCATGAATCCTGCACGGCTGTCCATAAATCCGTAAGCGTACGCGAGGGTGGAGATCTCTTCCGAACAGTACGTCGCAAGGCATCGCAGATATGCTCAATAATGTTCATGTCTGGGGAATTTGGAGGCCAGCGGAAGTGTTTAAACACAGAGGAGTGCTCTTGGAGCCACCCTCCAGCAGTTCTGGACGTGTAGGGTGTGGCACCACACTCTTAAAACTGCGGATCTCTAAATGTTGAACTATCTAGCGATTTCCGAAATGTAATGTCCCTTACGTCTAGCTCCAAATTATAAGTGACTTGCACCTCAGTGCACGTAGCAAAGATAGGTTGAACGCTGGTCGTGGAGGCGAGTTTATAGAAGAAATACGATATCGCTTTATGAGATTAGTACAGTTTCTAAATGCGAAATAATTTGGGTTAAAACAAGTGTTAAAGGCGGATCAAACATAGTCATCGGATACTTTTATAGACCTCCTGCCCAAGCAGAAGTAGTGGCGGAACAGTCGAGGGCAAAATTGCAGAACATTTGGCGTAAATTTCTTGGTCAGGTTATAGCTTTAGGTGGAGATGTTAACTTACCAGCTGTAGACTGGGAGACTCAAGTGATTAGTACGGATGCTAGGGGCAGCTAACCATGTGAAATTGTTCCAAGTGCGTTATCCGTAAATTACCGTGAGGAATTAATCTGAGAATTGACTCTTGAAGATAGTGTCTTAGACCTCTAGTGACAAATAGAACAAGGAATCAGTGATCAATCACAAGGCAGGAAGATATTTCTGCTTAGTAAGAGCGACAACAAATATATTTCAGATTACCTGACTGCTCAGCCAAAAATTTCATCTCCTGCACTAACAACGTTGAGTATCAATGGACAAAGTTCAAGAGAACTGTACAATATGCTTTAGGTAGATATGTGCCAAGCAAACGTGTGAGGGATAAAAAGGATCCGCTGTGGTTCAACAGCCTTGTTAGAAAACAGCCACGAAGCAAAGAGAGTGTCGCTGCAAATTCAAACGTAGTCAAACCCCAAAGAGAAACAAAAGTTAACTGCTTGTGATGTCTGTGAAAGTGTGTGTGTGTGTGTGTGTGTGTGTGTGTGTGTGTGTGTGTTTGGAGAAAAAAAACTAAAAAAAAAGTTCAGTAACATGCTCAGAGCTTCAATTGAGCTACAGCTATGGCTGCTAGTTTGAATGGCTTGCAAAATGGCTTGCAATGAAGAGTGATAAACGTGATTTCTATTTCAACGTTCGTTCACCGTTCCGCTTATCGACTGAATTCGATGCTATTGCAAGCCATGTCAAAGATCAAAGAATGTAGAATTTTTTCCTCAGTTTTAAAGGAAGTAAAAAAATAAAATAAAATAAAATCCTTGTCCAAAGTGTCTGGCACACGGTGGAGTTCTGCATCTCGTTTGGTGAAAACGTATTGTATGCAATTGATTTCAATCTTCGAGAAGATAATAAAGCCAAATAAATGGGACGAATAAGGTTATACTATTCCTCATGGATCTGAAATCAAGATACAATATTTCAGTTTCGTTCCACATACTTTTTCAGATATTTTCCCCTCTCACTGATGCCTTATGTGATATATTGCAAGTCAGAGAGAACGGAATGGCTAAAGTGTAAAAAAAATTAATGGATTCCAAGTAATCTTGACTGAAAATCCAACGTGACGGATTCCAGAGATTACGAGAAAGAGGCATTCATTGCCAACATATGGATGAATCAGTAACTAAACGTCCTAGGTATGATACTGCAGTCAATCTGGAAACAAACATTAGAAGAATCTACTGCAAATGTTTGGACACAGTGATGGGGCAGTTACAAAACAGATTCAGCAACGTGTACTCTCTGCTTACCAGGGCTGGTGATTGTAGGGTTGCTGAAATGGATATACAGATGTGTTCACTGTGGGTGAAAAACGGAGGGAATTTCATGAGATAGTAGCAGATCCATGAGGGAGAAGGTAAATAGATACAGAATGCAATGAGGGAGTGTATAACGCTCAAGGATCTGGAAGAACTAACAGAACTTACGTGTAGAATACACCCAGGCAACATTGGCATATGAGAGGATAGGGTGGAGCAAAGTTTTGCAACTTAGGAGCACAGTGGAAGGTCGTCATCCACATGTTGGTCTGGTTAGTGTTTTTAGTCTATTGTTGGGTTTCTGTGGGACAATTAGTAGGTAAGGTTTCCATGTTAGTTGCCAGTCGAGATCTAGCTGAAGATATTTTAGTGTATTACTTCACAGAAACGGACAGCTGTAAATGGTGAGACAGAAGTCATGTAGGCTGAATCTGTGTTTGGTTCTTTCTACAATTAGTGCCTACGTTCTGGAGGGATTGATATTCAGGAACCATCAGTTGCACCAGGAGGTAAACAGATTGAGGTGGATTTGGAAGAATCGTTGAGATTTCTATAGTGTGAGGTAGAGGGCTAGGAATGCGGTGTACATACCGAAGAATTAGTTTGATGGAGGTGGTTTAGACATTTCAGCATTGTAGAAGAGATAAAGGAGAGGAGAGTGTTCAGAACCTTGGGACATGCCTTTAGTGGAGTGGAAGGTATGGGAATTGCTAGTGTTCACAGTGACAAAGGATGGGCGATTAGATAGGAATCATGCAGTAAGGTGGACATAGTTCATTGGAAGTGCATAAGTCTGGAGTTTTAAATCGAGACCAGAATGCCGTAAATTGTCATAGGCTTTTTCCAGGTCCAGGGGTACAAAGAAAGCGGATTTTATGTTGTTGAGCTGGTGGGATAGGAAATAATAGTGGTAAGAGATTGATCATCAGTAGGGCTCCAACCTTAGAGCAGATTGGATATCATCATCAGAAGCAGAAGCTTATCGGTTGTACACACTTTGTTTAGTCGTTTAGTTTAGTGCTATTCTAACTTAGTTCTGAGTAAAGGTGAACAGTAGCTGATTATTTAGATGTTTTTAGTACTACCATTTATTTTTAAGAACCTGTGCATATTTCAGTTGTTTGTCTTCAGTGTGTTCAGTTTCCTAGGATAGGTTATATTACCTGTGGTTCAGACAGTAACTGATTAAAGCTGAATGGAAACTGTGCCTGTCGTGTACAGAAGCTGCGAAATTGGCCATTGCCTGTCAACAGGTGGACGCAGTGTTGGCCACAGTCGACATGCTTCAGAATGCAGCCCTGGGCTGTGGTGGCATTGGAGCACAAGAGATGAACGCTTTGGCACCTCTGGGGCCTACAGAGCGGACAGATCAGGATAGAAGGCCAATGTACACTCTGTTTACCTGCCGGGGGAGGGGGGGGTTTCGTCCTAGATGTGGAGGGGACTCTGTTGGCCTGGGTGCAGGTGTCTGCAAATCATGGCTCATATAGGCTCAAATGATGTCTGCCACCTTGGGTCAAAGGCCATCTTCGGTTCCTACAGGCAGCTGGCTGATATGATGGAGACAGATAGCCTCGCCTGTGGGATGGAGGTTCAAAATGGCTCTGAGCACTATGGGACTTAACTTCTAAGGTCATCAGTCCCCTAGAACTTAGAACTACTTAAACCTAACTAACCTAAGGACATCACGCACATTCATGCCCGAGGCAGGATTCGAACTTGCGACCGTAGCGGTCGCGCGGTTCCAGACTGTAGCGCCTTTAACCGCTTGGCCACCACGGCCGGCTGGGATGGAGGCAGACCTGTCGTTTAGCAGTATCATCCCCACAACTGATCATGGTCCTCTGGTTTGAAGCATAGTCTAAGGTCTAAACCAGACGATTCTGCGATGGTTTCGGATGCAAATTTCTCAACTTTCGCTATCGGGTGGAGAGTTTCAGGGTTCCCCTTAATCCCTTAATAGGTCAGGCCTGCACTACACGCAGGGAGCGACTACTAGGATAGTGGAGTACGTGTGGCGTACACTTTTGGGATTTTTAGGATAGATAAATCCGTGCATAGCCACGATAAGATGCCTTCTAAGTCCAGACAGTGTAGTATTCGTCACAGTAGATCGGAAAAAGAAAATGTTGATATAGTATTAGTTAACTGCAGGAGCATCTATGGAAAAGTCCCAGAACTAATCTCCCTTATAAGAGATAACAAGGCCCACATAGTACAAGTAACAGCAAGCTGGCTAAAACCAGAAGTAAAACGCAACGAAATTCTAAATTCCGAGCGGATTGTACATAGCAAAGATAGGCAGAGCGCTGGTGATGGAGGCGTGTTACTAACCATAAAAAATACGATGTTGTCTAGTAAGGTGAATACAGATTCTAAATAATTAGGGTGAAGACAAGTGTTAAAGGTGGATCAGACATGGTCATTGGATGCTTTTATAGACTCCATGCCTAAGCAGCAGTAGTGGTAGAACAGTTGAGCACAAACCTGAAGAATATTTGCCGTAAGTTTTCTGGCCATGTTATAGTTTTAGGTGAAGATTATAACTTAAAGCTATAGACTGGGTGACTGAAGTTGTTAGGGTGGGTGGTAGGGACAGATAATAATGGGAAATTGCTTTAAGTGCTTTATCCGAAAATTACCTTGAGCAGTTAATTAGAGAACCGACTCGTGAAGATAATATCTTAGACTTCGTAGTGACAAACAGATGGCCGGCCGGTGTGGCCGTGCGGTTCTAAGCACGTCAGTTTGGAACCGCGTGATCGCTACGGTCGCAGGTTCGAATCCTGCCTCGGGCATGGATGTGTGTGATGTCCTTAGGTTAGTTAGGTTTAAGTGGTTCTAAGTTCTAGGGGACTGATGACCTCAGTAGTTAAGTCCCATAGTGCTCAGAGCCATTGAACAAACAGATACGAACTTTTCGAGTCACAAGGAGAAGTCATCAAAGTTGGGATCAACTTTTTGAAACCACATATACGGTGATGTAGATTCAAGTTCTAGGTATTACACCCTGCAGTCATTCACTCTGGTGGGCCCTCGTTTACGAGTAATCGATGCTAAAACATATTGGGATTTTGCGTGATTCTCCAGAACTTTATAAAATTAACGTGGTACCGTTTGGTTGCGTAGCTTAGTGATTATAATATAGGTCTCCTATATGAAAGACTGTGGGTTCGAAGCACATCAGATGGATTGAAATTTTATGTATTTTTAAATCTGTATCAAAATGACTTTGATCATTATTTTATTTAATTAATTCGTTTAAATGTATTTTTTATTTCTATTCCTTTGTCACGTCATTTTAGTCACCGTATTAACTTTTTCAATTGATCTCATTTTTTTCTTCGTGTAGTTCTTTTCCACTTAGAGTTTTTGTGCCTGTGATTTTAATTATTTTCATGTACTGATATCGATTTAATTTCTCCCACTTCATTATCCTATATTTTAGTCCCTGTTACTGTATTTATTCTTTCTGTTCCTAATTTTATTTGAATTTTGTGTTACTTACAATATCTTCTACCGTTTAAAATGTCATCTGCTTTATTTTGTCCATAGTGCAATTAGAATTTATATTTTAAATTTTTGTATGATGATTACCATACAAGAAAATGTACATCGTGTCAGGCTCCTACTGCCGTCTGGTACATACCTGGAAAGAGCAAGTTACGTATTTAGCTTCTTCTGTGCTTTCTTATTAGTATATTTCTTTAAGTTCGTGCGAATTTTTTTTCTCTAGTTAAGTGGTTTATTCATGCCTGTGCAACTAACGAGGGACGCCACGACGCTGGGATCGCGGATTTACTTCAAACTTTGTACATCTTTAGTAGGCCTTTAAAACAACGTAATGTGAAAGCAGTAAGGTGCACTACTCTGGCAATTCCGAGAAAACTGCAAGAGAAGTTTTAGGTGTCTATTACGTAAGTGATGTACCTGTGTGAAGGTCAGGGCCAGCAGAAGTCTTTTTTGGGCACGTGGTTAGCGTTCGCGGTTAGCATGAAGGTCGTGGACGAGGCGATAGTTCCAGTCCCGTTTACACTTATTTATTATCCTATATTTTTTCATCACTGATCACTTTATTTAATTTATGTCATTTGAGAGGTAATATAATGTAAAAAGTGGGCATTTTCATGAAGTTGTAGTGAATTTCGTATGTTATTTGACCATTTACTATTTGTAATTAAATTTGCAAGCCCAAGTGAAACCTCGATAAATATTTATGCGAATGACATTACACACAATCAGTAATACAGTAAGTCACAATATGCCAGAGCACAAGAGTAATGTACAAAATACTTGTCGGACGTGCTCTCGACATCACACGTTGCAGGATGGTATTTATACTACAGAAATGGAAATAATAACTTGCAACTTCAAGCAAATAAACATGATTTTTTTCATTACATTACTTATCAAATGTCATATAAATTAAGTAATGTAACCAGTGATGAAAAAATAGATTAATAAATACGTTCGAGCGGGAGTCGAACTGTCGTTTTATATATGTTCGTCTTACGATATTCGAACGCCAATCACTTGACCACCATGAACTCTATCGTCCCGTACCTACGCATAGATACATAAGCCACATAATAGACGCATAAAACTTCTCTTGCGATTTTCTCGGAATTGTCAGAGTATTGCAACTTACTACTTGCTCATTATGTTATTTTAATGGCCTACTAAAGGCGTACAAAGTTTGAAGTAAATCTGTGATCCCATCGTCGTGGCCTGCCCTTGTTCAGATAGTCGCTCGCGCACTGAATAATCACTTGTTGGTTTTTAAGCACCAGGGACCCTTTGTTTTACTGGGATGGGTAGAATGTGTCCATGCTGTGTGTGGTCGCAGGAGGAGCTGGCCGCAGTTCGCGAACAGCTGAATGTCGTTTTGGCTACGGTCAGTTGTCCTCAGGCTGCTGCCTCGGGGTGTAGCAGTAGCGGAGGATTTGGCGCGCTGCATGAGACACCTCACGTGTCGCCTGTTTCGCCTATGGGCTTGCTGCCGAGACGTCTCCCAGTGTACCTGACGTGGTGAATCCGACCTCACAACCCCACAGGAGGATGAGTGGAGGGTGGTAACGCGATCGCGTCGCTCGAGGCGGAGGCTGGGAGTCCAGCCCCGCCCATTCATCCTGCGAGTGGGCAGGTGGTCGCTCCTTCAGCAGGGTCCGAGAAATCACCCGGGGGGAGGGGTTTACTAGTTATCGAGAGCTCCAAGAGCCGCTTAGGCAGATAGCGTTCAGCGGCGGGAAGAAAGCCAATGTGCACTCGATATGTCTGCCGAGGGGCGTCATCCTAGATATGGAAGAGGCCTTGCCAACAGCTATCGAGAGTGCCAGGTACGGTCGTCTGCAAATTGTGGTTTATTTTGGCACCAACGACACCTGCCGCTTGGGTCATGAGGCTACTCTCAGTACGTAAAGGCGGCTGGCGGAGATGGTGAAGGGGCCTCATGCGCTAGTGGAGCTCGCATTTTGCATCATTTTCCCAGAATCGATCGACGACCCTTGGTATGGATCTGTGTGGAGCATCTCAACCAAAGTCTTCGCCGACTCTGTGACGGTCTTGCTGTAGATTTCTGGACCTGGATTATCTGCAGGGGAATTGTAGGACTCCCGCAGATAGGTCAGGGGTGCACCACTCAAAAGAAGCAGCTACTCAGGTAGCAGACTATTTGTAGGGCGCACAGGGGCATTTTTAGGTTAGGAGGTAGGTTGAGGTTCTCTAATGAACACTAGCTAGACGACTCGCAGATAGCGAAATCTGACGGCGTTCAGAACAAAGACACTTCGGTCATCAAAATTTTATCAGTAAATTGTCAAAATATTCGTAACGAAGTTCCCGAATTTACTACCATCCAGTAAACTTCTGACGCTGAAATTATTCTTGGAACCCAGAGCTGGCTGAAACCTGAAGTAGGAAGCCCTGAGATATTTAGCGATTCACGAACTGTATATCGAAAAGACAGATTAGACGCCATACGAGGAGGCGTGTTCATTGCAGTTGACAGAAATTTTCTCTCTACTGGCGTCGAATTTGAGCGTGACATTGAATTATCTGGTCGCGTATAACAGATCTAGGGGAAATCAAGTACATCGTTGGATGTTTTGTCAGCCACTTTAATTCCGCTGAGACGGTTTTAGAGACATTGACAGGAAGCCTACGGTCAGTAGTGCGGAAATATTCAGACCATGCAATATTAGTTGGAGACGACTTTAACCTACCAAGTATAGACTGGGACATCTACGGATTCCTTGCAGGTGGTACAGGCAGTCAGTCTTGAGAAGTTCTCTTGAACACGTTTTCCGAAAACTGACTTGAGCAGCTAGTTCGACAGCCCTCACGCAATGGAAATATTTTAGACCACATAGCTACATACAGACCTGACCTAATCAGCGGCATCAGTATAGAGGCAGGGAGTAGTGACCATGAGTCATAGTAGCGACTTTGATTACTAAAGTTAATAAATCAATCAAGAAGGCTAGGAGAGCGTTTCTGATATATAGAGCAGACAGACAGTTGTTAATATCACAGATAGACAATGAATTTACATTATCTAGTTCCAGTACAATAGATGTAGAGGAATTATTGGCAAGGTTTAAAGGGACTGTAAACCATACTCTGGAGAAATATGTGTCGAGTAAGTAGATTAAGGACGAAAAAGACCAACCATGGTTTAACAACGAAATTATAAAGATGCTGAGCAAGCAAATACTGTTGAACTCTCGGTTCAGTGCACAGTCAGCCCTCTGCAATCCGCGCTGTCAGCGCCGTCCGCGTCTGACGTCACTGCAACCCGGTGCACTCCGCACCGTCAGCAGAAAGAGCAACGCGTCGCAGCCTACAGAGAAGACAATAGCTTCCCGTTCCGCCGACGAAACATGCCACACGGCACGCAAGAATACATTCACTATCACATAAAAGAAAGACCTCTCACGGTCAAACTAGTCTTTAACACGTAACGTGACAGATCACGCCTTTAGCTATCCACGCTGAAACTTGCTCTGCTCTCCGACCACTTTTTCCCACCACAAACGCGAAAACAAGCGGAGCGCTCGCCGAACACGTCCGCACGTCACGCCACTGCCAACGCTTCTAGTACTGTAATGCAGGAATTAAAAGATATTAGGCTGCATAGAATAGATTGTTTTATCTGATGATAGAATACTTAGAGGAAATATAGACTACGCCTTATATGTTACAGGATTTTCACAACAAGCAACTATACTTTAGCGATGTGTAAACCCGTGATTGTCCTGATTTCTTCTGTCTTCGAAAATAACTCGTATGAAAGTAAACAATATACATTTCGTGTGAGAAATTCGAGGTGTGTGGTCAACAAAATCCCTGTCTCAGATTGGGAATTTTTAAACTGGGGGTCTACGCTGCAGTGGAATTGATCTGAACTACTAAATGTGTCCAAGCCACTGCTTGTCTCACAATGTCTGCAGCCAGCAGCCGACAGGAAGTGGCGACAGCAGGTACGAAGTACGGATTCCTGCTACCGGCTAGTCGGCTGTTACCCGCAGCCGTGGGACAAGTCCCTGCGGCGGTCCTCGTGGCGTCCTCTGGATAGCTGAATAGTGAACTAGCCAGTATGCTGGTTAAGAGGCGACAGATGCAGACGTGTGTTGTGCGAGAAGATTCAAGATAGCGAGTGCTTGTGCTGGACAGTTAATCCCCCTCATGTAAATTGATCTGTTGATGCCTGGTTGGCCACGGTGATACTCTCTGTGACCCCTTAGGGTATGGTACGGCAGACATGTGAATACCAGGAGACTGGTGCTTAAGTTTCGAAGCAGTTGCTGTGTGCGTCAAAACTGTTTCTCCTCGTTGCAGTGCAGTTGCAGCCCAGTAGCGGACAGCGCACGGTTCAGCCCGGTGGATGGCAGACAGCACATACTTCACGATTGCGATCATAACTTTTTTTCTCACCAGGTATGTTTAGTGGAAACGTTGCGCTGGAGAAGGGTGCTTGTGTTCCCAAACGTCGGTGCATACAAGATATCAGATATATTTAGCACTACAAACAATTTGTGGTGGAAATTTCATTACGTTATTTGCATGTTCCCATGTGACACTCAAACACTGAAAATATGTTTTATTATGAGGAAGGATCATCGTAAGAAGGTGGTGAGTGTTATAAGTGATTTATTTGACTCCTGTAAACTGTTAAACAATTAAGTTGATAGGATAGTACAAATTTTTGATGTCGAAATTGTGTCAGATCTCCCTTTGTCCACAGCATTAGCCAATAGGAACACAGTGTTCTGAGGAGAGATGAGAACCTTCGACTGTGTGTTTGGAGACATTGGTTCACACACAAACAGGAAGTTGCCACTTGAGGGAGGCATGAACAAGAAGAAAGTCTAGAATTTTCTGATCAACAGAATACCACCACCTGATGCTTTGTCTGGGGCTGTCAGATCAAAGGAGGCCCACATCAGTCCGTGGTCGGTGGCATGTAGTACAGTGATCGGTAATTAAGACAGTGGGCGATTTCTGACCTCCCTGGGGCGCCCAGACGACAGACAAACGCGCAGGGGGTCCTAACTGCGGCTATTATATGACACTTCATTTCATTCCTCAGTACTTACAGTTATTACATCATGGAACCACGGTAGGGGGGCAGACGTGAGCTCTACCCAAGTGGGGGAGCCCTGCCTCCTGCAAAATGCTTAAATAGAGAATATACATGAATATATTATTGACACTGATCTGAATTTCCTGTCATGAGATCTTTGCTCTCCAGCACAGACTACGTCCTTTTCCTGCCAATTTTTTCTAGGAGGAGTGGGGAGGGAGAAGGTGAAGGACGATTTCTGGTGCTGCCATTGTGCACTAGCTCAGTCAGTAGCTGCATGTCAAGGTGACCCCACACACACAAAAATTTTCCAACAAGATAGCACCTGCAATCTGCAGTAGTGTAGTTACATAATTAGGACGTGTAGTTGCTGGACAGCTTAACACTCGCACCTTCCACACCAACATCTCTGCACAGATTGAGCGATTTTTCCGCCATTTTTTTCTGGGTGAGGAAGGGGAAGTAGGGGAGAGGAGGGCTGTGAGATTTTCCAGGAAGGGAGAGGGCAATTTATTGATAAATTTAATTAAATAGTTGATTAATTTAACATCAAAAGTATGCTTGTATCTGTGAGGGGGGAGAAGGGAGGCTTGGGGATTTCCCATAGGGGTGATGGAGGAGGATGGGTAGGGAGAAGTGTGGTGAATTTCTTAGAAGGACAGTTTATCCCAAGGGGACATAAATCAACCCCCACAGGGTCATAATTCAATTGGCATAATAATACATTAAGGATGGGAGGGAAGTCATAAATCAGTCAAGTTTGCCCCTGAATGTATGCTTGCCCTTGAATGTATGCAGCCTGCACAGATAGACTGTTTCAGAACGAACTTTGCCCTACTACTAGCAATTCCGCAATAAAATCTGTAGAATTATTCAAAGAAAGTCTATGCTCAGTAAAGTGGAATACCCAGTTCATTCAATATTAGTTGGAGGCGGCTTTAATCGACCAAGTGTAGACAAGGATTCCTATGGTTTCACTGCAGACGATATGGACAGACACTTTTGTGAAGGGCTTTTGAACACTTTTTTCGGAAACTGTCTTCAGCAGATAGTTAGACAACCCACAAGAACTGGAAACATTTTAGACCTCTTAGCTGCAAACAGGCCTGACCTTATCGATCGTTTCAGTATAAAAAATGTCATGTGACTAGGGCTTCCCGTCGGGCAGACCGGTCGCCTGGTGCAAGTCTTTCGATTTGACGCCACTTCGGCGCTGGGGATGAAATGACGATGATTAGGACAACACAACACCCAGTCCCTGAGCGGAGAAAATCTCCGACCCAGCCGGGAATCGAACCCAGGCCCTTAGGATTGACATTCTGTCGCGCTGACCACTCAGCTACCGGGGCCGGACGTTTCAGTATAGAAACAGGGATTATTGATCATAATGTAATCGTAGTGGTGATGGTTACCAAATTAAATAAATCCATCAAGAAGGCTAGGAGAGTATCTTTGCTGGAAACACCAGATAAGCAGTTGTTAACATCTCACTTATACAATGAATGGACATCATTTAGTTACGATATTATGGTCGTAAAGGAATTATGGGCAAAGTTTAAACTGATTGTTATTTGTGTCATGGATAAATATGTGCCAAGGACATAGATTAAGGATGGAAGAGACCCAACGTGATTCAATAATAAAATTCGAAAACTGCTGAGGAAACATAGTCGGCTGCACTCTCGGTTCGAAAAAGAATGCACAAATATCGACTGGCAAAAGTTAGCAGAAATTAGTACGTCTGTAAGAAGATCGATGAACGAAGCATACAGCGTCCAGAGTCATACCATAGTGACAGATCTTGTCGAGACCGGAAAAATTCTGGTCCTATTTCAAATAGCTACGCGGGTCGAAGGCGTCTATCCAGCCAGTCGTCGACCACTCTGGTGTGGAAATAGAAGACGGCAAAAGGAAAGCTGAAGTTTTAAGTTTTGTGTTTAAGAATTCATTCAGACAGCAAGTTCGTAGAAACATACCGTTCGTTTAACCATCGCACAGTCTCCTGTGGTGTCACCGCCAGACATCACACTTGCTAGGTGGTAGCCTTTAAATCGGCCGCGGTCCGCTAGTATACGTCGAACCCGCGTGTCGCCACTGTCAGTGATTGCAGACCGAGCGCCGCCACACGGCAGGTCTAGAGAGACGTCCTAGCACTCGCCCCAGTGGTACAGCCGACTTTGCTAGCGAAGCTACACTGACAAATACGCTCTCATTTGCCGAGACGATAGTTAGCATAGCCTTCAGTTACGTCATTTGCTACGACCTAGCAAGGCGCCATTACCAGTTTATATTGAGATTATAATTAATGTATCATCAAGAGCGATGTTCTCCAATTATGGATTAAAGTTAAGTATTACATCAACTACGTACTTTATTTGCTACTATAATTCCCTTAACAGTTCCAGACCTCACGCCAGCCTGCGTGAGCTTTAACGCGTGCATTTCGGCCTCCTCTAGCAACACGGTGTTGGCTCTTCTGCCAACACATCATCTCCCATATAGAGCACATAGTGGTAGGTATCCCTGGCGTCGAGAAGCCACTGAAAGAGTTGAAAACAAATATGCCACCAGATCTGGATGGAATATCATTTCATTTTTACAGAGATTACGCTAGGGCACTGGCCCCTTAGCTTTTATTAGGTTGGTGCATAAGTTGGTGGCGTTTCTGTTTTTCATGTTGGTATTCCGGTTACTATTGGTTTATTTATGGATTTTCATTTTTTATATGTAGTTCACTGCTCCTATTTGAGTTTATATAGTCATTTTACCATTTGGAGATAGTGAGTGGAGCTGTGGATGCTAGAAACTGGAGTGCTAAATGGAGAAATCGGCGCGTTTCTGACATCTTCTCTTTGAGTCCAATAGAATGGTGACAGCAGTGGAGACAACGAGAAACATTTGCGCGGTGTATGGGGATAATGCCATTGGACAGAGCACAGAAACAGAATAGTTTTCACGTTTTAAGGAGAATAGTTTTGACATTAGTTGCTCTCCACATTCAGGAAGACCTTAAGTGTTTGACAAAGATCGTTTAAACGCATTAATCCACAATGACCCACATAGGTACCGCATGTTCTAAGCAAAAAATCACAAAAATCAGTGGGGGGCCATATGAGCATGTCTGCTTGCTTGACATCAATGGTTTCGTGAACATCACAGACCATTCCTACCCTGTATCTCTGCTGGTGACGAGAATTGGTGTCTTAATGCTAACGTAATGAAGAGGAAGGAATGGTTGAAGCCAAACAAATCAGCAACTCCCCATAGAAAGACGTACGCGCATCCACAAAAGATAATGTTATGCATCTGATGACGCCGGTGTGGTGTACTAAGTTGCTGTCCCGATGTATAACCATCACTGGACCGCTACGGTCGCAGGTTCGAATCCTGCCTCGGGCATGGATGTGTGTGATGTTCTTAGGTTAGTTAGGTTTACATAGTTCTAAGTCTAGGTGACTGATGGCCTCAGACGTTAAGTCCCATAGTGCTTAGAGCCATTTCAACCATTTGAAACGTCTTGCAGACGCAGTACAACAACAACGACTAAGAAGAGTGTGTGAGTGGTGCCACTCCATGATAACGCCCGGCCGCTTTCTGCTACACTGACAAAAACGCTATACGGAAGCTGGGTTGGGAAGTCATTCCGCACCCACCTTATTCAGCTGATCTTGCGCGCTCAGATTTTCAGCTTTTCCACTCTTTATCGAAGAACTTTCAAGGAACTTCCTTTCCAGATGGAAATGTGCCCCAAATGTGGTTCGACGAGATCGCCTCTAAACCAAGTGATTTCTACATTCGCGGATCGAAAGGTTTCCCCAGCTAGGAAGACTGTTGTAAACAGTGAAGGAGAATATATTACTTACGATTAAGGCCTCCGCGCGACCACTAAGGTCGCAGGTTCGAATCCTGCCTCGGGCATGGATGTGTGTGATGTCCTTAGGTTAGTTAGGTTTAAGTAGTTCTAAGTTCTAGGGGACTGATGACCTCAGCAGTTAAGTCCCATAGTGCTCAGAGCCATTTGAACCATTTGACAAGGCCTGTTATTTGTATCTGTTGTGTTTATCAAACTTATAGAAAAACGCTGCACCAATCCCTTTATTTATAGTGAATCTCTCCCCCAGCGCAAAGTCCCAAGCAATTGGAAAATAGCGTAGATGACTCCCATATATACGAAGGGTAAGAGAACGCACCCTTATAAACACAGATCAATGTCCTAGGTTTGCTGCTGAATTCTTGAAAAATATTCTCACCTTGAATACAAAAAATTTCCGTGAGACAGAAAAGCTTCGGTCCAAAACTAGCTCTGATTTAGATAGCATCGCTCATGCGAAACTCAGCTTTCTCTATTGTCACATGGCATCCTGCAAACCACGGATGAAGCATTTTACATGGTGCCTCACTGCAAATTACTAAGAAATTTCCGAGCATATGTAATAGATTTCCAAATATTTGAATGGCTTGAAGACTTCTTAAGTAACAGAACCCAGTATGTTTCCCTCGACGGCGAATGTTCATTAGAGACAAGAATGTAGTCAAAACTGCCCCACAAAAATGTGATAGGATTGCTCTTTATCTCTATGCACGTAAATGACGTGAGAGCGTGGAGAGCAGCAATCTGTGGCTGTGCTGCCGTGCATGGGAAGGTATTGAGCGACTGTAAGAGGTTACAAGATGACTTAGACAAGATTTCTAGTTGGTGTGACGGGTAGCACCTTGCTCTAAATATAAAAAAGTCTAATTTAATGTAGATGAATAGAAAAAAAATGATGTAATGTTCGAAAGCAGTGTTAGTGGAGTGCTACTTGACACATGTGCGTCAATTAAACATCTAGGCATAACACTGCAAAGCGATATGAACGTGCATGGAAGGACCGTAGTAGGAAAGGCGTGTGGTCGACTTCGATTTATTTGAAGAATTTCAGGAAATTGTAGGTTATCTATAAAAGAGACAGCATACAGAACACTAGTGCAACCCACTCTTGAGTAGTGCTCGAGTGTTTGGTATCCCCACCAGATCAGATTAATGTAATACATCGAAGTAATTCAAAGGCCTGCTGCAAGACTTTTATGGCTGGTTCGATTAGCACACACGTGTTACAGAGATGCTTCGTGAACTCAAATGGGAATCGCTTGAAGGAAGAAGACGTTCTTTTTGCGAGGCAGTAGTGAGAAAATTTATAGAATCGGCATTTGAGGCTGACTGCATAACGATTCTACTGATGCCAACGTACATTTCGCGTAAGAACCACGAAGATTAGGAAAATTAGGGCTTGTACCGAGGCATAGAGGCAGTCGTTTTTTCCTCGCTCCGTTTGAGAGTGGAACTGGAAGGAAAAGGGCTAGTAGTGGTAAGGCAGGTCCGACGAGAGGGTGGGGGAGGAGGGGAGGGGGGCAAAATCCCCAGGGCCCAAGCCTCATGGGGGGCCCAAGTACCTCAAGGATTTGAAACCCAAATTTTGGCAAATATCAATCCGCTACTGTAAAACAATCTATATATTATATTATAAACTAACGAACATTACCCAAGCATCAGCATAACTAGTCGCTATTCTCTTTTACTTCTGTCTTATGAGTCATACAGGCCAGTTGCATAGAATTCTATTTCATGTTTATACTGAATCCAAAATATTTTCTTTAGACATTGTGCACTAAAACTACTGTGTGATGGGTTCGAAAATGCGCTTTCTTTAAATTTTGTCGGAAAGAGGTAAAGCTAATCTTTGTTTAGTGGTCTATCGAATAGCCAACTTACCTGAGAACTCTCGTGTGGTTTGAAGTGGCATTATTTCTTTGTCAAAGAGGCTTGGCCCTCAGGGGTTCACCTCAGAAAACTGGAGATTCAAATAATGAAAATTTCCCCGGGAATATTAGAGCTCTCAAGTCACTATGATCCAGTTGTTGCAAATTACAGTAGCAAGCCCAAAGACCGACAAGATCAGGTAAGCGCTTACAAGTGCATTATCTGTCAAGTATTACACAGAATGAATTTATTTTTAGTTGTACCTATCATGTCAGGGGTGTCATTTAGGAACCGAGAGAAAATGAGGAATATTATTCAACTTTGTTGATGCAACTCCTGGCACAAATCATACTGAACAAACAACACACATCCTGCGTTATGTTTACTTCAAGGAGGGAAATTGATAAATGTGAAATAAATAAACGGTTAGTGAAATTCTTGAAATTAGAAAATGGGAGTTACTGTTGCACACGTAATTCGATCAACACTTGTGAAACACCCATTTCCAATCAGTGACTGCCACGGGCGGACAAGTTCATGATAACCTAAATAATATTAGACGGCCTTATAATGGAGCTAAGACGTATTTTCTTCGGTGACATACTCCCGCAAAATTTTCTCTCTGTATTTGTTACAGCGTTATGAGGAGTACATGCAGTCGACAGTTTTCATGAAGCAGAAACTTTTTTCGGAGTAATTCAGTTTATCTACAACCCGTACAGTAGTAGACCATCTGTTCTGCAACATTGTTGGAAGTTTTTTATATTCCATGCCTGATATCCGTTGGAGTGCCCGGGTTGACGCTGCAACACCTATTGCAGCTCATTTGGATAAGACTGCCATTTTTATTGCTCTTATGTCCTGAAAAATGGCACCGATATTTAGAAACATAAGAAATTAATTTCAAACTTGTGTGACAATAAATACTATCTTATTCATGACAGAAATCTGAAACAATGTTTGCAACATAAACCGGTTTTAGAAAGAATGAGATTTTCACTTTGCAGCAGAGTGTGCGCTGATATGAAACTCCCTGGCAGATTGAAACTGTGTGCCGGACCGAGACTCGAACTCGGGACCTTTGCCTTTCGCGGGCAAGTGCTCTACCATCTGAGCTACCCAAGCACGACTCACGCCCCGTCCTCACAGCTTTACTTCCGCCAGTACCTCGTCTCCTACTTTCCAAGCTTCACAGGAGCCCTCCTGTGAACCATGTAGAACTAGCACTCCTGGAAGAAAGGATATTGCGGAGGCATGGCTTAGCCACAGCCTGGGGGATGTTTCCAGAATGAGATTTTCACTCTGTAGCGGCGTGTGCGCTGATATGAAACTTCCTGGCAGATTAGAAGTGCTGGTTTTAAAAAGGTTCATCGAATTTTATCATTTACGCAAGCCCCCTGGATGGAGCCATACGGTGAGATCAATGTACATAAACACATTGGAGCATGCAATGAGTTCCAAAAGATTTTTTTCGAACTGATGAATAATAGTGTGATTGGGAAAACCGTGTAAAATGTGCGAAAAATGCTGGCCATAAGACTAGTGACATCCTGAGAAGGCAGATACGGAGCAGCCACTTTAATTGCCAAACCAAACTTTTAAAGGACTGTTCTTTTTAACTAAAATTTCGGTTCGTATTGAATTGAACAGGCTAAATGTAGGCTTGAATAAACCCACTGTAGTAGGGATGGCCATTTTCGATATTGTGGTACCCTTCTTATTGACTCATTATGGCTATAAAGTAAACAACTTTCCGGCAAATCATGTAAAACTGCTATGCAGACATCGATACCTCAATTTATCACATTAAAATTATAAATATTTACTAGGATAACAACAATGAAGTGCATATCCATGCAAGGTTTGATACTTCAAGTTTCCCTGTAAACAAAAGGTACAATACTCCGCTGGTAAACAAAAAAAAGGTTCCGTTAACAAAGGCGAATTGAATGCTGAACCTATTACATTACAGCTGAGCAATATGTACAGGGACGTTCAGTAACTAATGCAGCACTTTTTTTTTCTCGGCCAGTTTCGGTTAAAACAACGTGGAAATTGCCGTGGGACATTGTGGAATATTCCCGCTTCAGCGCCTATATTGTTATGAAGTTCCGATAGGTGGCGGCGCTATAGCAGCCTTCAAAATAGCGTCCATAACGGAGGTGCGTTCTAAGCAGAGAGCTGTTATTGAGCTTCTTTCGGCAGAAATCCAAAGCGTCATAGGTAGTCAAATGGTTCAAATGGCTCTGAGCACTATGGGACTTAACATCTGAGGTCATCAGTGCCCTAGAACTTAGAACTACTTAAACCTAACTAACGTAAGAACATCACACACATCCATGCCCGAGGCAGGATTCGAACCTGCGACCGTAGCAGTCGCGCGGTTCCAGACTGAAGTGCCTAGAACCGCTCGGTCACACCGGCCGGCCACAGGTAGTCATAGGCGCTTGCAGAATGTCTGCGGAGACTTGGTAGTGGAGAAAAACCCGGTGAGACGGTGGGCGAGGAGTTTGTCATCATCACAAATATGTCGCGCAAACCTATCCGATCTCATGCGTGCCGGCCGGCCGCAAACATCTGACACACCTGTGACGTTGGAACGTGGCGACACGCTCATTCGAGGTGATCGACGGATCACAATAAAACACCTTGATGGACAGCTGGACGTCTCTGTTGGTAGTGCTGACACACTGTCCACTAACAGGGGTACTCAAAGGTGTGTAAGTTTTGGGTTTCTCGCTATCTTACAGAAGACTATACAGAGCAACGAATTTGACCCAATGAAGGATACACCCCGCGGGAAGCAGTACACTGATGGGGAGGTTACTGATGCAGCAAGACGTTGGCTCCAACGTTGACCAGTGGAGTGGAAACATGCGGGCATACGAGCCTTTCCACGAAGGTGGCATAAGGCCGTCGCATAGAACGGAGATAATGTTGAAAACTAGGGTTTTGTAGCCATAGAAGTGGGAAATAATATGATGTATTGGAACCCTGAATCAAACCAAGCTGCTTTCAGAAAAAGTGTGTTACATTACTAGTTGAATATTCCTCGTAATTCAGTCAAAGTATCATGAAGTTTCTATTGTTAAACAATATAAACTTGGTTTATCTGCGTAGGAGATGCATATTCAAATACAAAGGTATGTAAACAGGCAGAATACGGCGCTGTTGTCAGAAATGTCTATATAAGACAACAAGTGTCTGGCGCAGTTGTTAGATCGGTTACTGCTGCTACAATGGCGGGTTTCCAGATTTAAGTGAGTTTGAACGTGGTGTTACAGTCGGCGCACGAGCGATGGGACACGGCATCTCAGAGGTAGCGATCAAATTGGGATTTTCCCGGACGACAGTTTCACAAGTGTGCCGTGAATATCAGGAATCCGGTAAAACATCGAATCTCCGACATCGCTGCGGCCCAAAAAATGATCCTGCAAGGACGGGACCGACGACGACTGAAGAAAATCAGTCATTAAACGTGACAGAAGTGCAACCCTTCCACAATTTGCTGCAGGGCCATCCAAAAGTGTCAGCGTGCGAACCATTCAACGAAACGTCATCGATATGGGGTTTCGGAGCCGAAGGCCCATTCATGTATCCTTGGTGACTGGACAACAGAAGCTTTACATCTCGTCTGGGGCTGTCAGCACCGACATTGGACTGGAAACATGTTGCCTTGTCGGACGAGCCTCGTTTGAAATTGTATAGAGTGGATGGACGAGTACGGGTATGGAGACAACCTCATGAATCCATAGACCCTGCATGTAAGCAGGGCACTGTTCAGGCTGGTGTAGCCTCTGTAATGGGGTGGGGTGTGTGCAGTTGGACTGATACGGGACCGCCGGCCGGAGTGGCCAAGCGGTTCTAGGCGCTACAGACTGGAACAGTGCGACTGCTACAGTCGCAGGTTCGAATCCTGCCTCGGGCATGAATGTGTGTGATGTCCTTAGGTTAGTTAGGTTTAAGTAGTTCTAAGTTCTAGGGGACTGATGACCTCAGAAGTTAAGTCCCATAGTGCTCAGAGCCATTTGAACCATTTTTTGATACGGGAGCCCTGATACCTCTAGATACGACTCTGACAGGAGACATGTACGTAAGCTTCCTGTCTGATCATCTGCATCCATTCATGCCCATTGTGCGTCCCGACGGGCTTGGGCAATTCCAGCAGGACAACACGACACCTCACACAACCAGAATTGTTACAGAGTGGCTCCTGGAACACTCTTCAGAGTTTAAACACTTCCGCTGGCCACCAAACTCCTATTAAACATATATGGGATTCCTAGCAATGTGCTGTTTAAAAAAGAGATCTCCACTCCCACATACTCTTACGGATTTATGGACAGCCCTGCAGGATTCGTGGTGTCAGTTCCCTCCAGCACTACTTCACACATTAGTGGAGTCCATGCCACGTTGCGTTGCAGCAGTTCTGTATGCTTGCAGGTGTCCTACATGGCATTAGACAGGTCTACCAGTTTCTTTGGCTTTTCAGTGTAAATACCTGAAGAAAGCAAAATTGTGTTGTGGTGTGTGTGGGGGGGGGGGGGGAGGAGGGGGGGAGGGAGAGAGAGAGAGAGAGAGAGAGAGAGAGAGAGAGAGAGAGAGAGAGAGAGAGAGAGAGTTGTGTAAGTTTTTCAATATGGAAATAATGTATAACTTCAAACATGGCAGAATTATTGTGCAATTTAAGTGACTGGCTCCCTCATTTCAATACTGTGCTTCGATTGGTTTGAGCGTTGTGAGGCAGTAAGCGGAGGAAACGGGAGGGGAAAGAAAGCACAGCTTTGTTAGTCTAGAGACCTTGCAATTTTTTTTATTTCCCGCTTTTGCAACTTTTTAATTTCTCGCCACTGCCATCTTACATTTTTGAAAATTTCGTCAGCACCCGTTTTAATTTTCTAAATATCCTGCCAGTACAATCTTGCATTTTTAAATTTCCACCAGTGCCATGTCCCATTTTCCGGAAACTGTAGACATTTGAACTGTGTGGTCTATTACTCACACAGATGACGGTGGAATGTCTTTTCATAATACTGCCATGAGCTGTGGCGCATGCAATGGTTAGTGCCACTAACTGACTTGCTGGGAGTTGCCAGTTCAAACCGACCACCAGCAATTTTTTGTTATTTAGTATTTCTTTCTGGAAGATTCTTGAAAAATCCTATGTTTGTATATTGCAGAATATTCGATGTTCGTATAAACAGATGCTCTTTGTCCAGGAACATGTATTGCAAAAATAACCATCAATGACAGAACAGAGCTCATCGAATTTGTCGTTTTAATGGAATGTAGTAGTCATGTTTTCATCATCATCATCAAGACGATAGTCAGTCGTCTATCAAGATGTACAGTTAAACAGTCGAACTAAGCCTTTGACTATTGCAAAAAGATATTCAGGCTCAAAAAGGAAATCTACTTGCCAACTACGATCGTGAGCATTGTGGCTGATCAAAGAGCTCTTTGGATCACTAACAGTCACGAGCTGCCACAACCCATTCTTAAAGGTATGTGCATAGGGACAGCAGAACCAGTCCGGAAAAGGCAGCTTTGTGTCATCAACAAAGAATCACACCCTGCAACCACTAGAGACAATGCAGAAGAGGAAGCTACCGTCAAACTACCAATTGGATTTGTCATGTCTGAAGAACAACATCGGCGAATAATAGCCATTCGGCGTCCATTTTATAATGCTTTCAAGTCCCAATTGGGAAAAAGACAAACCAAGCGACCTATGGTAAAAAGTCGTATCAACGATGGGTATCATTCACCAATTAGCAAGTGCAAATATAGAGTGCTCCTGGCTGAATGGTAGATAATCTAAGAGAAATTGGAGAAGATGCGGCAAGACGGTGTGTGGTCCTCCCTGTTATCCTTGTTAAGAGAAAGGGTGGCACATGGCCTTTCTGCATCGACCACAGACGAGTGAACAAAATGACAAAGAAATGTTTCTATCCTTCGCTGCACATTGATGACACGCTGGACTGCTTGAAAATAGCATAGTATTTCTGAACTATGGACATGCAAACAGGCATCTGGCAAATGGAGGTTGATGAGACTGATGGAACAAGACTGCGTTCGTAATTCCTGATAGCGCCTATGAGTTTAAAGTAATGTCATTTGGACATTTCCTTATGAACGGAGATAATCCCACTCACACTATTTTTCTTTACACATGCCTGAACACTGACCACAGTAACTTTCCACTCCAACGCACACACATTTTAGACAAGCAGTGCAATTACCGTTTATATGTATATAGCATCTGAAAAATTGTGATATGTCACCCTCACACCAGCTAGCTGTCTCGATTATCGTCAGCGCTAGTAAATTATTTCACATTTAAGTCCTCCAGCCAATCAAATTCCAGAATAGACTGTAGGTATTTTCAATCAGCGCTTCTGGAAGGTGCCGCATCCTCGCCAAGACTCTCTCAAACAAGTGTTGTAAAGCACAGGCGTCTGGCACTATGCAATAATCAACAGCGTTCCTGCAGATGAAAGGGTTGGAAAGAGATCACCGATATGGGTTGCTATACTGCAGTAAACATCGCATTCGATTGTGTGACAAAGAACATGTGAATATCTGCTTACGGGAGCCGATGAGATGACGATCTGCACATACATGATGTTACTGATATATTACCTGAGCTGTTTGTACACTACAGCACATCCTGTTGAAGCCTTGCACTGGTGTATCGTACAGCTGTTTACGAAGTGAATATACATAGGTTGGAACTTACATAGTGGCAACTACTTATTCACAACTGATACAAAACAGTTACATGTTTGCACCTGTTACTGTCCATCAAACTTGTCACCAGCGTTGTGTAGAGCCCGTTGCCAGCGATGTTGAAAGCGTAGTATATCGTTAGCAGAGCCTGTTCTGTTGATGGTGCGAATGGAGCAGTCTACCACCTGTCGAATCTCTGGAACACTTCTGAAGCAAATGCCATGAAGTGCTTCCTTCATCTTCGGAATGAAAACAAAGTCACAATGACATAAGTCTGGGGAGTATGGTGGATGGTACAGTACTTCCCAGTCCCATCGACCGAACAGAGCAGCCACACAGCTTGCACTGTAGGCGCCCGTGCATTGTCATGCAAAATGATGGGTGGGTTGCGCAGAAAGTGTCACCACTTATTTCGCAAAGTTGGTCGTTTTTGGAGCATCACCTGCGACCAGCTTTGCTAAAGAAGTGGCGACACTTTCTATGCAACCCACCCATCATTTTGCACAATGCGTGTGCGCATACAGCACAAGCTGTGGCTGCTCTATTTGGTCTGTGGGACTGGAATGTACTGTACCATCCACCATACTTCCCAGACCTAAGTCCTTGTGACTTTGATTTGATTTCAAAGATGAAGGAACCACTTCGTGGCATTTGCTTCCCAGTGGGGGAGGAGGCAGGAGGGCAGAGGGGTGTGGTTGATTAATTGATCGATTTAATTAATCAACTAATTAATTTGATATTAAAAACGTGCTTCTATCGACGAGGGGCATGGGGAAGGGGTTGGGAATTTCCTGAAGGGTTGGGGAAGAGGAGACAGAGGGAGATGGGCCGGGGATTTCTCAGAAGAACTGATTACCACTAGGGGATATAAATCAGAAGGTCATAAACCACTTAGCAGAACAGCAGGTTTGCCCCTAAATGTAGGCAACCCACACAAGAAAATGCACCAGAACCTGCTTTGCCCTGCTACTGGTGTGTGGTGCAAGTGCTGGTTTTAACAGGTCCAAATACCACAGCTTCAAGGGGGAGATGAGGTTCTTGCTTAACAGCCATCTGTAACGAGACAGGAACAGGATGAGCCTAGCATAAAACAAGGCAGTGCATCTGGACATAAAGAGATATGAGCCTGGTAATCTATGGTGCATCCCAGGCCAGGTTAGAATAGAGACACAAAAGCAGCGAAGAGGTCGTCGAGCTCTTGGAGGGGAACCATGTCTAAGACAACCTGCACCATGACAGTGTTTGAGAATTCTGTGAGACAGTATTCAGATCGCAAATGTTGCCAGCCGAGTGACTAGTGACAACAGTGTTATCAGCTTCTGTGTCCAACTGGAATCAGTTATCCTGGTTTACAATCTTGAGGTTGACAACAACTTAGTGATGGACAGATTGCTCGGAGAAACAATTGCCTTAAGTTCATGCACTGTCCCTTGATGCACATGAGGAGTGGCATCCGACGGTGCCGACAGTTGACCACAGTCAGTTCCTAGATACCCACCTTTCTTCAATGGGTGCTGTGTGCCCAGCGATCTAGGCAGTCTGCACATGAGTGTGCTGCAAAGTAGTCAGGACATGATGAGAGACTCAGCTGCTTATGCTGACAGGGCGTGACAAGCTGTTCAGAGACCACTGACATGCCCAAACTCGACGAATCATGACACCACCATCGAAGAAAGACTTACGAGATTTCCACGCCCGACGCAGAAGCTGGACTGCCGCTAGTTGATGTCAAACCATGAGACATTCATGTCTTGTCTGCGCGATCTCGAAAGAGAGCGCGATTTTCAAAATATCATCCAAGAAAGAGTTGTCAAGTTTGAGGGCTGCATTGCAGACTTCCAGATCAAGAGTTAATTTGACCACTAAATCTCTAATCAAATAATCTGCTAATAATGTTTTCCAAGCCAGGTTTGCACAAGTGAAATCATAAAGTCGTCTCAAATCGTGCAAATCAGTCAGCCAAGAGCGATGTAACTCACCAGGTTGCTTGTGGCGTTGATGAAACTCTAGGTACTATGTGACCACATGGAACAGCTGCGACTAATGCTTCTAAAGCAACACACACACACACACACACACACACACACACACACACACACACACACCTCCTGGAAGATAAGTGCGACAGGATTCGAGAGTGGAGTAAATTTCTTTACTAAGAAAAATATCTCCAGGCAAGCCCAAGAAAAGAAGAGACAGTTGGAGCGAATCGTCAGAAGCCCAAAAAGTGGCGAACTTGCAAATACATGTCCCACTCCTCCTCAGCATCGTTAAACGGCAGAAACGTGTGTGAACAGCTTTCTGCCAGGGAAGTGACCACAGCCTACATGGGTTGGGTACACAGAACTTTTAGTTGATCCTTCAAAAGCAGAATTTACCGTCTGTTTGCTGTTTCTGATGCAGATGCTACTGCAAGATCAGCTGTTGCTATTGCTGTTCCACTAGTTGCATGAGCTTGGTGTCCATGGGATAGCGCTAACCGTTTATCTCATCGCCAATTATATTGACCAGAATCTGACAAGATGGGAGTCGCTTGAGAATCAGTACAACAGATCGACTGGCCAAGGGCGTCACAGCGAGCCATCTGAGATTAAACAGGTAGAGAAAACGAGAGGATGACGAACAGTGGACACGGTATGTCAGAAGAACCAGTCCAGTGAGTAAACCAAGATCAGAAAGCAAAAAGCTAGCGAGTTCATTACCGAGACAACAATGAGTAGCGATATCAATACAAAAGCACAGAGAAATCATGAATGATTGCTAAGCTGCTGCACTGCTGGCTTTAAAGGGCAGCTGCAGGAGCTGATAGGCCGGCAAGACAGGTGCCTTCATGGCTGCGCTGGCGCCAGTGACACCACCGCCCTCACAGTGCAGCGCTGTCTAGAAGCTGTCATCGAGTTCCATGTCTTCCGGTAGGCCTTCAAACTCGCTGGGCCGAGCTACAAGAGTAAACTTCAACGAAGAAATAGTTTCGTGCAGAATGAGAGGATGACTAAGATTTTGATGCTGGTGCATTTTTTCCCATATAAAGTTGCATATACACCCATTAAATAATACGAGGGCAGTTCAATAAGTAATGCATCACATTTTTTTTCTGAAACAGGGGTTGTTTTATTCAGCATTGAAATACACCAGGTTATTCCCCAATCTTTTAGCTACACAACACTATTTTTCAACGTAATCTCCATTCAATGCTACGGCCTTACGCCACCTTGAAATGAGGGCCTGTATGCCTGCATGGTACCATTCCACTGGTCGATGTCGGAGCCAACTCCATTGATTGCCGTTTTGTTTCAGGTTCGAAGTGATGAACCCATGTTTCATCGCCTGTAACAATCTTTGACAAGAAATTGTCACCCTCAGCCACATGACGAGCAAGCAATTCCGGACAGATGGTTCTCCTTTGCTCTTTATGGTGTTCGGTTAGACAACGAGGGACCCAGCGGGAACAAACCTTTGAATATCCCAACTGGTGAACAATTGTGACAGCACTACCAACATAGATGTCAAGTTGAGCACTGAGTTGTTTGATGGTGATCCGTCGATCATCTCGAACGAGTGTGTTCGCACGCTCCGCCATTGCAGGAGTCACAGCTGTGCACGGCCGGCCCGCACGCGGGAGATCAGACAGTCTTGCTTGACCTTGCGGCGATGATGACACACGCTTTGTCCAACGACTCACCGTGCTTTTGTCCACTGCCAGATCACCGTAGACATTCTGCAAGCGCCTATGAATATCTGAGATGCCCTGGTTTTCCGCCAAAAGAAACTCGATCACTGCCCGTTGTTTGCAACGCACATCCGTTACAGACGCCATTTTAACAGCTCCGTACAGCGCTGCCACCTGTCGGAAGTCAATGAAACTATACGAGACAAAGCGGGAATTTTTTAAAATATTCCACAAGAAATTTCCGGTTTTTTCAACCAAAATTGGCCGAGAAAAAAAATGTGTTGCATTACTTATTGAACTGCCCTCGTATAACTGAAGTGGGCTACTACTGAGATCCAAACCAAGTTCATTCAATTTCTATGCTAGACGACAGTGTCTGATACTTTAAAGTGCATTACTACATTATATATTTACCTCTTGTCATCCCAACTACGACGGGCATTCAATAATTAACCCAACACTTTTATTCTCAGCCAGTTTTGGCTGAAAAAATTAGGAATTGTGGGGCATCGTGGAATATTCCCACTTCAGTCTCAATACTTTCATGAAGTCGTGATACGTGGCGGCACTGTTCATAGCCTTAAAAATGGCGTTCAGTAATGGAGGTGCTTTCCAAGCGAAGAGCTGTCATTGAGTTTCTTTTGGTGGGAACCAGAGCATCACAGATATTCATAAGCGCTTGCATAATGTCCATGGAGAACTAGTAGTGAACAAAAACAGCATAAGTCGTCAGACCAGGTGTTTGTCATCATCACAACTGTCGCGCAAACCTGTCCAATCTATCAAATGCAAGCCAGCCCCACACAGATGTCTCCTGCAATGTTTGAATGTGCAGACACTCATTCACGGTGATCGAAAGACCACAATCAAACATTTTGGTGCTCAACTGGATGTCTCTGTTGGTAGTGCTGACACAGTCATCTACTGCTTGGGGTACTCAAACGTGTGTGCCCGCTGCATTCCTCACCACCTAACAGAAGACTTGCATCTATTTGGTCCAATGAAGGACGCACTCCATGGGAAGCAGTACGTGGATGATGGGGAAGTTTTCAGTGCAGCAAGGTTTTGGCTCTGACCTCAACCAGTATAGTGACTCCATGTGGTCATACAGGCCATCCCAGTAATGTGGCATAAGGCCATTAGATTGAACAGAGATTATGTTGAAAATAATGTTCATTAGCCAAAAGAGTGGGGAATAGTAATAGGGTGTATTGCAATCCTGAATAAAACTGAGCCAGACTTCCACTGTCTACTGTGCTTAAGCTTACAAAGTTTGTTACTTGTCTCTCCACCACCCTTACAGAAAGATCTACTTGACTAGATAACAAACTACATGTACTACAAAAACTACTCAAATCATTGATTGTGAAAAAGATACAACATGTTTTTTACTATTTTTTATGTTGATGGCCAATGCTGGTCTTTATGGCAAGCACTGGTTGTGCATATCGTGAGCACAACTGGGATTTTGATTTGGTCTTGTGAGCAAGCAGTAATTACTGAGAATGCACTTCCAGATATGTTATATGTCTATTTTTTTAACAGGCAGAGGAGCCTTCCTACTCTACATCATTGCCCACAGTACTGTCGATGACTACTTCTTGTTTGTTTATCATTCAATCAGTTTTGGTCTGGTTTAAGGGCCAGCCAGCTCACTGCCGACAGTTTGCCCCTTATGGTGTTGATTCTATATGTCTATCTTTTAGATGACAATACATCTTGGATGGGTCTGAGATTTAAGACTCCTCTCACTGATCATTGTCTGTGACGAATTGGAACATAGTCTTGTCATGTTTGGCATGATAATTTGTTAACCTACCTAGCTGTGGTGTTAAATTGCTAGCTGTCGTGGAGAATCTCAGTAGTGTCATTTATCTTTAGCAGCTGTCTCTCCAGATACGCAGATTATGCAAAATCTGGATACTCACGTCCCAGATGAATAGTGTAGCTATTCCAATTCTGGAACACTGACCAATCTTGTACCATGGTGACATCACTTGGGGTCATTCACCTTGATTGCATGATATCAATGACCTCGACATCACAAACCAAGGTAAAAGTGGTATCAAATTTAGAGAAAGTCTTAAAAAACCAAAATGGGCAAACTTGCTTTGCAAGCCCATTGATTTTACAATAAAAGATACACCACCACATTTTGCCCTCTCAATCACAGTCTATTATTCTGTCAGTCATTAACGAAACATTGTTTTATAGCAGTACAAAACACGTTACTTAAAATAACATGCCTGTTAAGTGTTCCAACATTAATTCCACATCTAAAATTTCTATCAACAATATGTCAGCTTCTATAAAGTTTTTTTTTACTTTTTGGACACAATCACTTTTTATGACACAACCATAATCAGTTATGGCTACAGTGGCCATCTTCAGATGTTACAAGAAATAATAGAAAGCTTTAGAACCTTACGGCAAGTAACTATATTTTTACTAGGCCTGCTTGTAAGCTAAGCAGAGCGCTACATGTGGATCACACCTAAAAGTGCATTTGGTGACACCTTCATCTATTGTCATATTCAATGTAAAACCAAAAATCAGGGAATTATGTAGCCTGGTCTACAGTGAAGTGTATTTATTTTCCCCTAGTCTTTGCACTAGATGTGT
The DNA here is from genome assembly GCF_023864275.1 of Schistocerca cancellata. NCBI lineage: Eukaryota > Metazoa > Arthropoda > Insecta > Orthoptera > Acrididae > Schistocerca > Schistocerca cancellata. The sequence goes on from NC_064629.1 coordinate 918,018,857, forward strand.
GCATCTACTATAAGACAATCTTTACTTACAAAAACAAAACAATTGCATTGACAAATATAACAATGTAGTCAAAATTGGTTAGTCGTAAAATACACTGGTGTACAAAAATCTCAACACCAAAAAATAATTGATGTAGAGTAATGAAATTTCAGGAATAGTGATTAACATTGCAAGATCATGTTAATGTAAGTGCAAGATAAGCCATTATAAATGTAAAATGTTGGTACATTAACTACCCATGTAACTTCTAGTATATTAAATGCAAGCATGCAAATGAGCATGCATTGTGCCTTAACCCTTTCAGACCTGATTTTTTATTTACTTATTAAAAAAATATCTGACATCATTTTTACATTCAGGTGACTCTCCTGACAACATTTTTCTAAGAAAAAATTTCACCTAATCTCTAGTTTTCTAGATATTTAATGTACACAATTGTGTTCATCAGGTCATACATTACGGAAGATAACACTATGGATCAAGTATGCCACTCTTTATTTCCCTTTAAAACAAAAGAAACAATAAAAATAATTCCAAATTACAGTTCTTATTTAAACAACAATGGTCAAAACACTGATTTTAAAGTTTCGCATGAAACTGCAAAAAAAATTTCTGTCCTTTTGGAGGCATAAATGTACTTTACATTTTCTGCACTGAATTCTAGAACGCCCTGTACATTTTGGAAATTTGCAGCAAAGGCAAATGATCAATGGAATCAAACTGTATCTCTGTAGCTGCTCATAATTCATCTCTTCTTCTTAGTATGACTCTCATGTCTGTGCCAGTTCTTCATCAGACAGACGCCCCCTCTTCTTTTCAGTCCATCCATTGCATGATTATATCTTCTCACTATTTCAGGTCTTTTTACTGTCACATATTTATGTCACTCAACTTTATCCATTGAGCCTTTACCAACAAAGTTTCAACACAATACAACTGGCCTATAGTCTAACCACTTACACATGGTAATGTCATCAGCACTAGTGATTTCTTCCCAGTAACCTCTGGTTTGTTTCATTATTGTTTTATCATCTGAAAAAGGCAAGTTCTTTCTAGATCTGTTTTGATGGACAGTACCTGATGCATTGATATCTTGATACAAAAGGAAATCTTGCACTATTCCACTCTTTTCACATGAAGACTTTGATTCCCCATGGACTTGGTTTCCCTTTGACATACTGCTTTGCAGAAAACTTCCCAGTGAAAGGAATATTTCCTTCACTGACACCAACATTCTCTTCTATAGGTAGTTCACTACAGCATTTTCGAATGGCTGAGTTAATTGGCCTGACTTTGTAAAATTTATACTTATTTTCAGGTGGCTTTTCCAGATTGTTCACCAAGTGTAAATTTGTTCGTAATTCTAAAACTCTGTCTCGTGACATGTTTTCCCAAAATACATTTACCTTCATGCTTGTATCCCAATACATTTATAATCTGGAAATTTCAATGTGCCAGTCAATATATGCAAACCAAATAGCATCTCTTATGCTTGAGGAGTTGTCTGCTTGAATGAGGTTTTGCCTCGTTGTAATGCATAAATATGAGTATGTGCTGCCATGCTAGTGAACAAATCATCTGGTATATATCTTTTGAAGTATTGCATTGGAGAACACAAGAGAGATTCTTCGAAATTTGGAGCTTTGTATGTTTCTGCAATGGTACTTAGAGGCTTGCGTTTCCATTTTATGGATTCTTTAGGTGTCACCATCATGTTGTCACACAGGTTATTCAATTCTGGGTTGTTTTCATTGCATAAGAAGTTCATTTCATCATCCACCACCTCTCCATCACCTTCATCTTCAGATATGGTGTCTCTACGCACATCATTCACGCCCACTTTATTTGCTCCAACACGTCTTACTATTTGTGTAGCCTGCCTTTCAATAAGTGATACACTGTCATCCTCATCTCCTCTCAAACTAATGTCAGAAACGCCACCATTTTCAATTATGTCCATAATCAAGTCCCAATCTTTCTCCACAGAAAGATATTCCTTATCCATATTTGTAAGACAAAAGCCAGCAATATAAAATAAAATCATATGTACAGGTCAGTTATTCTCCTTTCTTGCTGCTGATACTGAAATTAATTGAAATATTTCCATACATAACTACCATAGCCATGCAAATATAGCTGACACACATTTTAGGTTATTTTCCTATTTTGCACCATTAAGGACCTGTTGTACAGAAATGTGTACATTAGTCTTACCTGATACATAACACAAATATGAAGTGAATAAAATTGCTGAAAATTCCACTGAAAGAATGTCTAATGTTTCCAAAAGAAGGAAATCACACAAAACATTCATAAACAAAACCCACAACATGACTATTATAGCAATAAAGTCAATGAGTAATGGCTTCCCACAGAGAGACAACACCAGAGAGTATATTTTGCTATGTGTTTCACAGACTGCTCACAAGAGAGCAGCAGCTGCTGGAGCATGGCTAAAAGAAACATACACAAATGTGAAAGTGGGTTTGGATGCACCTGACATTTCTTGTCAGCAACGGAGGAGGTTGGTTCGATCAGCACTCCAAGAAGTATCATTGAGGATACGGAGGACATTGAGGGACTGTGTACAGTGGCTGCCACGTAAGAGACATGGGAGGATTTCACAGGGCCAGCAATGGCATCAGCACCTTTTTGAATAATAAACAGATTGACCGTGGCGAAGGACTGACCATCTTCAGTACATGATAAAATGGTTCAAATGGCTCTGAGCACTATGGGACTTAACTTCTGCGGTCATCAGTCCCCTAGAACTTAGAACTACTTAAACCTAACTAACCTAAGGACATCACACACATCCATGCCCGAGGCAGGATTCGAACCTGCGGTCGTAGCGGTCGCGCGGTTCCAGACTGTAGCGCCTAGAACCGCTCGGCCACAACGGCCAGCAGTACATGAACCAACAAGGAACTGCGGTGCAGTGGGAAGGGTCTTTAAATCAGTAGCCTCATTACATTTTCGTTTCATCGACATCAATGGAGAGGATGAGTGACTCATTGCAAGGAAATCCACCATGATTGCCAGCATCTCTGATGGCACGCTCCTTCCAACTGGGGGGGGGGGGGGGGGGGGGGGGCTACACAAGGGGGCGCACCAGCCTTAGGTGATTGTTCACGTCTCAGGTCACACCTCCCAAACACCTTACGGAGAGACCAATGGGCAGTCTGGGAAGGTTACACCTCAGGCAATCATCCCTCCCTGGGTTTGGCATGTACCGGGGTATGTAAAAACCTTACCTGTCTTCCCGGGGCTGGGAATTACGCGTTATCCAGTCACCTTTTACGTGTCAGACACGTGGGCTGGCCTTCAGGAGCGCAAAGGGAGGAAGAAAAAAAAAAAAAAAAAGATCCTCAAACACTGAAGCAGAGGACTGAGAGGAGAAGGGAAACAAAAATAGGGCAAAGGACCCAAAAAGAAAGTTGAGACTGTTTGCAGGTCAGCAACAGAATGCAGAACATTCCCAATAATACCCCAGACATGTTCCCCAAGGGAGGGGGAAGAAGAATATCAAGAGGATAGACATGCAGCACAGAAGGGAAAAAGTGCTGCAAAGGCTGGGGCCCCATAGTAGCCAAGCACAAACCCGCCAAAGTGTGACGAGCCCCCTGGGGGGGGGGGGGGGATAGAGTGTGAGGAAAGAATAGTACACTTATTTGTAGGCCCACCTATATGACTCCCTGCTTTTTCGTTGTAAGCTTCAACAGCAACAAAATGTTGATGACAATGCTATTTTCACATCTGAAATGTCTATCAAAAATAGATAAAGTGTACAACATACAATATTTCCACGTCTAAAATGTCTATATTGTAAAACAGGGTACGAATACACAATGTTTACCGAAATATTAATAATAGATGTAAAATATGTAAGCTACTAGAAGAGAGTAATTATTGTTAAAGTTGCTCTTAATGTACAAAACATGACTGAACTCTCAAATTAACTGCCACTATGATATTTCTATGTCTAAATTGCTAACTGATAACATGATACAGTAATAACAGCTAACTAAATGAGGCTATGTTACAAAAACAAACTGATCAAGCACAGTTTTTTTTTTGGGGGGGGGGGGCTAATGCATCAAGAAAAATATTTAATTAGCAATACTGTCTAATATGGAGTTTTAATTATTTCTGATCTTGAAAGTACCTATGGTAGCATGTTTATCCACAAGTGTCACATTTTTCAACACTTTACCACAATGAGACATAATACAAATGGTACATTTTGACAAAATCTTTACTGTGTTGTATCACAAAGTGCAATACGAAAGTGTAGCTTTGTAATGTACCAAATACGAAATCTAAACACAACATAGTCAAAGCATGATGGACAAGGTTGCAAACAGAAAAGAACGTTTGCTATCATGAAAATGTGTTCTCCGCAGCAAAATAAAATTATTTCTCAAAATACATAGAGATCTAGAAGACAAAAAAACGTGCGTCTCACTTGTTATAATATGCAAGTATAACTACAAATCTCTGAATGTGAGCGAAAGTTGTATCTTTTCACCAAAATAAAATTGCATTATTTATCAAAACACGTACAGATTTTCTCAGAGTATCAAAAACCACATATGACACTAGTGATCTAATTTACATGTTAAAGTACACTTGGTCAGGACTGACTTATGTTGTCACATAATGCAAACTACATGACACTCTGATGAAATAGCATACTGAACAATAGTAATACACATTCATATAGCTAAGAAATTAATGTTTCTAAGCTTCCAACTACCCACTTTCAAACTCAGCCAAACCTTACAGCAACTCCATGATAAGGTAAAAAAAAACTTACCTTGCACTACAAAAAGTTTGTGATCATTTGTTGCTAATGCTAACTTAAACTATCATACATTGGAGACTACATGACACTTTGCCCCATAGTTTCCTATGTTACAGTACTCTGTACTTGCAGGCCATGCTACGGTATCAGCATGGCTCTGACATCTGGGCGTGCATATTCAGGAAGATACCAGGCATTGTCATGGAACATGGCAACTTTATATAACTGCAGCAGGTCAGCAGTGTCTGACACACTCCATGGACCAGCAGAGGGTGCCACAAATCACACAGTGCCCTTAGCAGAAAGGAGGGACCCATAAACCCTCACTCTGTGCACCAAGTGGCACATGCACATATTCCCACCATGCCACCATGTGTGTGCCAGTTGCCATCTAATTTACACCCTCATGTGGAAAAGCTTACCTTCCAGGAGACCTGTTTGCCAGGGGAAGGGGAGTGGAAAGTTGAGGGGGACTGATGGAGGTGGAGTACATTGCTCATCTTGGCTGTGACTAGCAGAATGTGCTCCTCCCTCACCTCCAGTCCTTTTGCATTCTTGACCAAGTCTCTGGTGGAGTGTCAACCCGTCACCACCCCAGGTGTTACCCCTTACATCCTCGCAAAGGTGTCATAGGCAGAACCTCTGGCAGAGATCCCCATTACCTCTCATCCCTTAACTCGGCACCTCTGGCACAGGCCAGAGCACTTTTCACCCTATGTACTACTTAAAGGGGGGAGGGATTTTGTATCCTTACCAGACTTCTGTATGTTGGACAAGGAGGTATTTATTTAATCGTATGGCTAGGGCCCCCCGCCGGGCAGGCCGTTCACCAGGTGCTGGCCTTTCAATTTGACGCCACTTCAGCGACCTGCAGTCGATGAGGATGATATGAGGATCATGAGGACAGCACAACACCTAGTCCCTGGGCAGATAAAATTCCCTGACCCAGCTGGGAATCGAACCCGGGCCCAGAGGATTGACAATCCATCACGCTGACCATTCAGTTACTGGGGGCAAAATAGACAAGGAGGTGTTTACAGTCACAGTGACCCATGACTGCATTGTAAGTGGTGTGAGTGTCACATACATTGGGCTGTACCAGCAGAATCATAGCTTTCCTGGTGCAACTGTCTGGACTTGTCAGTGGCATGTTAGCGTTAGCCCAGATTCTTGTTCACTTAGTTTATAATCGCTTGCATTTGTGTTTTTAATTCTTCATGCTGTCATGCTCTTTTAGTTCTGTTTTTCTCCTAACTATGATTTCAGACATGTTGCTCGACAGTTTCTTGACGCACTATGTTTATCACAGGCACTCTTTGTCATAGTACTCTGGTCATTCCATACTTTTTCATGGATGCTATTATCTTGCTTATGAGATATAACACTACACAAGAACCAACATTAAATGTGATGAACGCACAAGCCATGAACTGTATACATGCAAAAACAAAAGGCCAAGCTAGTTACACAAATAATCTGATCTATGCAACAAAGCCAATAAGGAAGAAGATTAAATTGTCCTAGACTACGACCATGAGAACTTTTTTTGGGATATTGGGCCATTATACTAGTGTTCAGGTAGATAGTTGAGATGTTCCTGAGCCCTGCACATTTGGTGAACAGCCAGGCTGTGAAATAAGTAACCAAACATTGCAACACAGTCTTAAGGCCCCAGTTAATGCAATAGGCTATTGTAAAAATGTAACTTAAATGAACGTGACTCCCGTAAAAATGATAAACCAACAGGAAGGGTCAGCAGCTTTAAATTTGATGCACTGGAATGTACAATATCTCAGAAAAAAACTGTACTTATAGCAAATATTCATAGACAAACACTCGCCATGAGTTGGTAATAATAGAAAAAGGACGAAAGTGCAATGAAACAATATATTATAATTTAGAAGGCTACTTTATTGCAAATAATTATTGCAAGCAATGCCATAATGGTGGTGGTGGTGGTGGTGGTGGTGGTGGTGGTGTAATTTATGTAGTAAACATGTAATAGGGTAAAAAATTTCTTCAACACCATACCAAAGGAGGACAAATTGAAGTGACTGGTGGTGTACTCCACAGTAAAAATTTTAAGTTAGTTGAGTATAAAGTAATTCGGACATATCACCCACCAAATGCTGATGTTCTGTCCTTCATAGACAGTGTAGCTGGGTCAGATTGGCCCTATTGACCTTACCACAATCGGTCACTAATAAGATGCAAATTCAAACAGTATAGCAAACATAAAAATCAATGATTTATTAAGCTCTAATAACGTTTTAAATATAGTAAGCTCAGTCAGAGTAATGGATACAATTTCCACTATAGCAGAGTACATAAATTCAACTGTGCCAAAAATAGAAAATGCAGTTCTGCAGGAATGAACACTAAATAGCTCAAATATTACCGTCTTTTAAATACAGACTAGCAGGAGAAAAATAGGATTTTGTGTGCCAGCTGAAAGACTTGTGCTACAAATGGAACACGTTCTACTCAACCCAGTGGAGATATAACTACTGCTGCCCTGTCAGAGAAATCCAGTAGGTAATCTGCGGCTGTCACCTGCAATAGACCAGCAGGTTACATATTTAGCTTTTTCTGCGTTTTTCATAGTTTAACACTAGAAGTATCAGACTTCGCCATACCCCTGGTCTACCATGTGGGTCTTTTTTTTTTACCCTCAGCAGGAACCCACCGTTTCATTCGTACTTGTACGGTGTTTTCAGTGTCACCATGTTAACAATACGTTCCGAAGACTCTACAGTTAACCAAAGGGTAATTTGGTATCTAAAATGCATATTACACAGTCAACATAAATTTTCAGAAATAAACTTTCTTATTTTAAATTTTACAGAAGAAATCCACAGTCTTTCATTGACCATCGTTAAAACAAGTAAGTAAAACAATGTTACAACGTTTATCTTTATAAAAAAGACTGAAACAGACTCAAAACATGCTGTTAGGTGAGTACTTAAATATTTTTACTTTTGAAGACGAGTAAGGTAAGTACCAAGTATTTGTGAAAGATTCTAAAACACAGGTGACTAAAATGCTGTGTGTTTTCTCGCGTATTGTAATCAAGGAACTAAAACATAAGAATAAACAACTTCGGTCGATAATTATAAATATTTGGAAATATTTAGAAAAAAAACGAGTTGCCCGAAACGTCTAAGGCTGGGATGGGCTCACAGTTCAGACTTTCGACACGAGTTTTTGCTTGGCAGCTTTTGCACAAATATTTGTTTCACTTGAAGCGTGCATTTGACGTTCTATTCTCCTTTTGTTGTTTGCAGGAAATCTGAATTTGACAAAGCCTTCTATTTCCGCACTGGCCAGCGCCAGTATCGAATGCCTGTGAGGGGAGACGCGCCTCTGCAGTTTTGTAGAGGCCACCAAGCTCATCTGCTACTCTGAGGATAAAGTCTTGGCATGAAATATTTTGTGTTAGCAGAAGAGCCAACACCGTGTTACGAGTGGAGGCCGAAATGCACGCGTTTTAGCTCACGCAGGCTGGCGTGAGGAGGGAAGAACTATGCTGACGTGAGGTCTGGAACATGACAAGGAATGAGAATTCAGAAAGCGGACGTAATTAGTTTGATACTTAACTTTAATCCATTAATGATGAACGTCGCTCTTGACGGTACACGATTCACAATATTATCTGTTCAGAATACATTCTTGAAGTAATTATAGTAACTGAATATGGCGCCTTGCTAGGTCGTAGCAAATGACGTAGCTGAAGGCTATACTAAACTGTCGTCTCTGCAAATGAGAGCGTATTTTGTCAGTGAACCATCGCTAGCTAAGTCGGCTGTACAACCGGGGCGAGTGCTAGGGAGTCTCTCTAGACTTGACCTGCCGTGTGGCGGCGCTCGGTCTGCAATCACTGATAGTGGCGACACGCGGGTCCGGCGTATACTAACGGACCGCGGCCGATTTAAAGGCTACCACCTAGCAAGTGTGGTGTCTGGCGGTGACACCACAAAATCTTCAAAGAGGTAAGTGACTTAAAAATTGAGAAAGAACTGATCGTGGAAAGGGCAAGAACACTGTAAAAGACATGCACTGGCCATCGGTGGGTACCAGCTCGAACACGGTAGTGTCTAGCCATTTGGTCAACTGTATTGACTCCACCCTCAGTTTCACTATAAAACTTCAGTTTCTGGAAGTTTCTTTTCAGTTTTCTCATTCACCTGACATCCACCATGTATGTTACGCAGAATAAGGACCTTTTTTCCATTTTCCTTGGTATACTGTGAGAAGATTGTCGCCTGACTTGTACAAGTGTGTTGCATACAATGCATCATCTCCACTTTGTGCTGCAGAGGGACCTGTGAGTGATTCCCAGAGAGTGCCAACTAAACTTGTTCCTTTTTGTTTCAGCTCATCCACCAGTTTCATGGAGGTGAAGAAGTTGTCAGTCGTGATGTTACGACCACAGCTGAGGAATAGCTGCATCAGCTTCACGACGACATGGTGACTAAGACCCCTGCTTGGATCACGAGATTCATGTTCGCCACAGCAATGGAATCCATTCAAAATGCAGCTCTGGTCAGCATCACATAAAAGACATAATTTTATCCCATACTTATCAGGTTTACTCCGCATGTACTGCACAAATGGGCACCGGCACATGTGAGGATACAGTTGCTCACTGACAGTCAAGTTCCCACCTGGCTTGTAGCAGGCAATGCAATTGTCAGTAAATAGATTCCGTATTTCTGAAGCAAGGCAACATTTATCAGTTTCCTTACGTTGTCTTGCTGATGATATAGAATCAAATCTAAGATGATCGCATATTTCTGAAAATCTGTTTCTTGACATGGGCTTTGAAAGAGTGGATGTCTCCACTTACTGCTCAGTGACTCTTTGAATGAAATACGCCAAGCGCCATATGCACCACGAGCGTAGAGTTATCAAGCGAAATCATCTAGTTCTTCTAGGCTTAGGGGCCACTCACTATTACCAACTGTACGTGAGCCTTTTCTTCAGTGTTCTTTTTATCAATTTCAGGATCAGGTCGCTGTCATATAGTCATAACACAGAGAATGGCGAGTCGTCTACAACATATCGCTTTTGTGTGTCCCTTTGGCCCAGCCCAGGTATCTCCCGCAAAACGTTCTGGGTGCTGTGCCTACCTGCTGCACTATGTGATCAAAAGTATCTGGACACCTGGCTGAAAATGACTTACAAGTTTGTGGCGCCTTCCATCCGTAATGTTGGAATTCAATACTGTGTTGGTCCACCCTTAGCCTTGATGACAGTTTCCACTCTCACAGGCATACGTTCAATCAGGAGCTGGAAGGTTTCTTGGGGAATGGCAGCCCATTCTTCACAGAGTGCTACACTGAGGAGAAGTACCAATGTTGGTCAGTGAGGACTGGCACAAAGTCGGCCTTCCGAAACATCCCAAAGATGTTCTGTAGGATTCATGTCAGGACTGTGTAGGCCAGTCCATTACAGAGATGTTATTGTCGTGTAACCACTCCACTACAGGCCCTGCATTATGAACAAGTGCTCGATCGTGATGAAAGATGCAATCGCCCCCCACCCCCCGAATTGCTCTTTAACAGTGGGAAGCAAGAAGGTGCTTAAAGCATCAGTGTAAGCCTGTGCTGTGATAGTGCCACGCTAAACAACAAGGGGTGCAAGCCCCCTCCATGAAAAACACGACTACACCTCCGAATTTTAGTGCTGGCACCTGACGTTCACCGGGCATGCACCATACCCACACCCTGCCATCGGAATACCACATTGTGTACCGCGATTCGTGGCTCCACATGTTATTCCACTCTCCAATCGTTCTATGTTTACGCTCCTTACACCAAGCGAGGCGTCGTTTGGCATTTACTGGCGTGTGTGTGGCTTATGAGCAGCTGCTTGACCATGAAATCCAATTCTCACTTCCTCCCTAACTGTCATAGTACTTGCAGTTGATCCTGATGCAGTTTGGAATTCCTATGTGATGGTTTGAATAGATGTCTGGCTATTACACATTACGACCCTCTTCAACTATCTGTGGTTTCTGTCATTCAACAGACAAGGCCGGTCTGTACACTTTTGTGCTGTACAAGACCTTTCACGTTTCCACTTCTTTATCACATCGCAAACAGTGGACTAGGGATGTTTAAGAGTGTGGAAATCTCGCGTACAGACATATGACACAAGTGACACCCAATCACCTGACCATCTTCGAAGTCTGTGAATTCTGCGGACTGCCCCATTTTGCTCTCATGATGTCTAGTGACTGCTGAGGTCGCTGATATGGAGAACCTGGCAGTAGGTGGCAGCACACTGCTCATAATATGAAAAATTTATGTTTTTGGGTATGTCCTGATACTTTTGATCACATAGTGTATGTCGCCTGGCTCAGACAGTGTCCACTTGGTGCCACTGGAACCCTCCGCTTCCTCGCAAGGGAGTGGATGCCACACAACGCTTACTCTTCCTCACACATGTCGGTGAAACGTTCTCCAGATAGTACATAATCTCAGCCTGTGTAAGGCCACGTCGTCTTGCCATCGTAGCCTCAGTGACGGTACTCGCGAAAATAAACTGCAAGCTCACGTTGCTGGCATCAGGACTGCCTCAGCCCACATGGTCTGACCACAGATAAAAATACACAGAAACAAAACCTCCGTAAGGTTGACACGCCTGTTATTTGCTGTAATGTAAGGGAACTATTAGCAGTGGCCCAGACAGTGCAGTAGGAATAGGAGGGGGGCCTTACCCATTGCATAATATGTTACTCTGTGGATTTCCAGTGTCACTTCGTAGGTCTGCATGTCGCCAGTCCGTAAAAAACGGACAACCACGCTGACAAAGTATCGCCCGAGCTCCAAATTCTTCGTATTTCACGTTCTTTTTGGTCCAAAATGTCGTAATATACTTCAAAATCTCGTGAATAACGTCGAGGCACACCCAGAAAATATTTAGTGTATGAAAACTGGTGTTATGAAAACCGGTGTAACTGATAACGAATTTCTGTTAAAACGCATAAGGGTCAAAACTTACCCACATGATACAACTGGTATAATAGGTAAATTTTTCATACTTCTAGGTGCGCTAGGATGATGAAATTTCGGTGAGGGGTACAACTCCATAAATTATTAAGTCAGCATCGTTTGGTCCTGCGATGATTATGGATGGAGGTAAGGTCTCGGAAAACACTCATGGCTCAAACCTCACCCACATGGTGCTTCTAGTGTTAATTCCTAAGTTCCTTGTATGTTTTTGTATTTAAGAGGTGTAATTTCACATTTTAGTAAATGTAAAGTGTACATTCGTGCAGTCCGTAGCACACTTGCCATTTATTTTGAACAGTCAGCTTCTCAGCTCAGTAATGCATCAGCCTCTATTGTTGCCACATCAGGAAGATAGCAAGTTACATAGCTTGTCTCTGAGCTTTTATAGTTAATTCCTAAGAAGGTATTGGAAGGATGCAAGGGATGTGTGTGTGGTGTGTGCTGGCGTAGGCGGCATCATTTCTAAAACTGATCGACGTCCTTTGGTTTGGAGCCAAGCGGAGGTTCTCACCCAAGGACTCCAATTTCTGTGATGGTGCTGACTGCAGATTTCTAAACTTGTGTTACGTGGTGGAGAACTGTAGGAATCTCCTTTATAGGTCACGGGCGCACTGCACAAAGGAAACAGCTCCTCAGGTAGCAGAGTATTTTAAAAGTGCACTTTTTTCCCTCCTTCTAAGGCTACATAGTAGTATGAGGTCCTTTGTAGAATGCTCGCCAGTCGCTATGCAGTGAGTCAAAGCATAACACACACAAAGTACACACACTTCAATAGTCGAAATTTTAACAGTAAATTGTAGAAGTATTCGGAAGAAAGTTCCTGAATATACTGCGCTCCAGGAAAGGTGTCACCCTCAAATTATTCTCAGAACCTACAGCTCGCGAAAACCTGGGGTATAAAGCATTGAAATATTCAGCGAGTCATGAAACATATATCGAAGAGGCAGATTAAATGCCAAAAAAGGAATTGTGTTCATGAAGTCGACAACAATATTGCGTCTATCAAGGCCGAAATTTGGTCTGTCTGTGAACTTACCTGGACACGAGTCACAGATCTAGGTGCACTCAATACTTGATTTTTTTTATTGACCATCCGATTCCGCCGTGACAGTTTCAGAATAATTCAAAGAAGCTCTATGCTCAGTGGCACGGAAGTGCAGTAGCATTATGCTGGGAGATGTATGGATTCATTGCATGTGGTACGGACAGACAGTCTTGTGAAGTAATTTTGAACACATTTTTTGAAAACCGTCTTGAATAACTACACACATCAAAAAAAGTTTTGCACTACCTCGGTTCCGAGAGTTCCGAAACCTGCACAGAAAATTGGAATAGATATCAACATAAACATTAATTCCGCCCTTTTTATTGTTCATGAAAACCACACATTACAATTGTACCACCATACAGCGAGACCTTCAGAGGTGGTGGTCCAGACTATTGCACACACCGGTACCTCTAACACCCAGTAGCACGTCCTCTTGCATTGATGCATGCCTGTATTCGTCGTGGCATACTATCCACAAGTTCATCAAGACACTGTTGGTCCAAATTGTCCCACTACTCAAAGACGATTCGGCGTAGATCCCTCAGAGTGGTTGGTGGGTCACGTCGTCCATAAACAGCCCTTTTCAATCTATCCCAGGCATGTTCGATAGGGTTCATGTCTGGAGAACATGCTGGCCACTCTAGTCGAGCGATGTCGTCATCCTGGAGGAAGTCATTCACAAGATGTGAACGATGGGAGCGCGAATTGTCGTCCATGAAGACGAATGCCTCGCCAATATGGTTGCACTATCGGTCGGAGGATGGCAATCACGTTTTGTACAGCCGTTACGATTCCTTCCATGACCACCAGTGGCATACGTCGGCCACACATAATGCCACCCCAAAACATCAGGGAACCTCCACCTTGCTGCACTCTCTGGAGAGTGTTTCTAAGGCATTCAGCCTGACCGGATTGCCTCCAAAGGTGTCCGACGATTGTCTGGTTGAAGGCATATGCAACACTCATCGGTGAACAGAATGTGATGCCAATCTACAGCGGTCCATTCGGCATGTTGCTGGATCCATCTGTACCGCACTGCATGGTGTCGTGGTTGCAAAGATGGAACTCGACATGGACGTCAGAAGTGAAGTTGTGCATCATGCAGCCTACTGCGCACATTTTGAGTCGTAACACAACATCCTGTGGCTGAAAGAAAAGCATTATTCAACGTGGTGGCATTGCTGTCAGGGTTCCTCGGAGCCATAATCCGTAGGTAGCGGTCATCCACTGCAGTAGTTGCCCTTGGGCGGCCTGAGCGAGGCATGTCATCGACAGTTCATGTCTCTCTGTCTCTTCTCCATGTCCGAACAACGTCACTTTGGTTCACTCCCAGACGCCTGGACACTTCCCTTGTTGAGAGCCCTTCCTGGCACAAAGTAACAATGCAGACGCGATCGAACCGCGGTATTGACCGTCTAGGCATGGTTGAACTACAGACTACATGAGCCGTGTACCTCCTTCCTAGTGGAAAGGACTGGAACTGATCGGCTGTCGGACCCCTCTGTCTCATAGGCGCTGCTCATGCATGGTTGTTTACATCTTTGGGTGGTTTTAGTGTCATCTCTGAACAGTCAAAAGGACTGTGTCTGTGATAGAATATCCACAGTCAACGTCTATATTCAGGAATTCTGGGAACTGGGGTGATGCAAAACTTTTTTTGATATGTGTAGTTCGACATCCCACACAGAATGGAAATATTTTGGAACTTATAGCTATCAACAGGCCTGACCTTATCGGTGGTGTCAGTATAGAAACAGATATTAGTGATGATATTATAACGATGATGGTTACTGAAGGCAAGAAGGCTAGGACAGTATTTTTGCTGAAACAGTAGATAAGAAACTGTTAGCATCTCATCTAAGCATTGAATGGACATCATTTAGTTTCGATATAACGGACGTAGAGGAATTATGGATTATAAATCTTGCTTTGATTAAGTATGTGCCAAATATGAGAATTAACGACGGAAAATATCCATTGTGGGGTTTAATAACAAAATTCGGAAAGTGATGAGGAAGGGAGAGGGAGTTGTTATCTCAGTTCAAAATAGAACGTCTGTAAAAGGATCACACACAGCTTCCAGTCATATGTTAGTCAAAGATCTTGCCGAGAACCCATGAAAATTCTGGTCTACGTAAAATCGTTAAACGGGTCGAAAGCTTCTACCCATCTACTCGTCGACCAAGTGTGTGGCAATAGAAGACAGAAAAAGGAAAGGTGAAGCTTTAAATTTCGTGTTTAAAAAAATAATTCATGCAGGAGGTTCGTACAAATATATCATCATTGGATCACCACACAACTGCCATATGGAAGACATAAGTGGTAGGTATCCATGTCAGTCACACAGGTCGCCCCAATAGTCAAGAAAGGGAATAAGAGTAATCGACTAAATTACAGGCTCATATCATTGAAGTCGGTATGTAGCAGGATTTTGGAACATATATTGTGTTTGAACATTATGAATCATATCCAAGAGAATGGTCTATTGAAACACAGTCAACACGGATTTATAAATCATCGTTCTTGTGAAACAACTAGCTCTTGACTCTCTCGAAGTGCTGAGTGCTATTGACAAAGGACTTCAAATTGATTCCGTATTTCTAGATTTCTGGAAGGCTTTGGGACCGTACCTCATAAATAGCTTGCAATCGAATTGCATGTTCATGGAATATCATCTCATTTACGTTACTTATTCTTGATTTCCTGTAAGAGAGGTCACAGTTCGCAGTAACTGACGGAAAGCCATGGAGCAAAACAGAATTTCTGGCGTTCCCCAAGGTAGTGTTATAGCCCCTCTGTTGTTCCTTATCCATACAAATGATTTAGGAGACAACCTAAGCAGCCGTCTTACGTTGTTTGAAGATGAAGCTCTCGTTTATCGTCTAGAAAGTTATCAGAAAATCAAAACCAACTGCAAAACGGCTTAGATAGGATACGAAGTGGTGCGAAAATTGGCAATTGACCCTATATAATGAAAAGTGTGAGGTCATCCACGTGAATGCTGAAAGGAATCCGTTGAACTTCGGTTACACATAAATCAATCAAATCAGAAGACCGTAAATTAAATGCCTATGAATTACAATTACAAACACCTTAAATTGAAAAGAACACACTGAAAATGTGCAGAAGGCGAACCAAAGACTACATTTTATTGGCACAACACTTACAAGACGCACCAGATCTACGTAAGAGACGACGCTTGTCAGTCCTGTTTTGGAGTGCTGCAGTGCGGTATCGGATCCTTACCAAATAGGATCAACGGAGTACATCGACAGAATTCAAAGAAGGGGGGCACGTTTTGCATTATCGAGAAATAGGGGGCAGAATGTCGCGGACATGATACAGGATTTGAGGTGGACATCATTAAAACAAAGGCGTTTCTAGTTGTGACGGGGATCTTTTCACAAAATTTCGTTCACCAACTTTCTCGTCTGAATGCGAAAGTATTTTTTTGACGGCGACCTACATAAGGAGAAATGATCATCATCATAAAATAAGGGATATCAGAGCTCACGCCAAAAGATGTAGATATTCGTTTTTTCAGCGCACTTTTCGAGAGTGGAATAACAGAGAATTATTGTGAAGGTGGTTCGATGAACCCTCTGCCAGGCACTTAAAGTGTGATTGGCAGAGTAGCTACTTAGGTGTATGTAGATGGCACATAGAAGCAACAAGGATCTGACAACAAATATGTCACCAGGGTCGGAAGGAAGATTGAGTTTAACGTCCCGCAACACTGAGGTCGTTCGGGACGGTCCAGGTTTGGGTGGAATACCAGCTCTGTTTTACAGAGAGTAAGCCTACGCTGCGGCATTGGCCCCTTACTTTAGCTCGCACTTATAGCGAGTCTGTCTCCCAGCAGAAAGTCCCAAGCAACTGCGGAAAAAAACGCAAATGACTACCATATGTAAGAAGCTTAAGAGAACGGACGTGGGTAACTACAGACCAATATCCTCAAGATGGGTTTGCTGCTGAATTCTTGGACACATTCTGAGTTTGAATACAATAAATCTTCTTGTGACACAAAAGTTTCTGTCCACAAATAGGCAAGAATTTACATAGCATCACTCATTCGAAATTCGCCTTGCCCTTTTCTCACATGGCATCCTGTGAACCACAGATGAAGAGCGACAGGCAGAAATCATATTCCTGGATTTCCGGGAAGTGTTTGGCACAGTGTCCCACTGCATACTGCTAACAAAGATATGAGCATGTGGAATTGGTTCTCAAATATGTGAGTGACTCAAAGACTTCTTAAGTAACAGAACGTAGTATGTTATCCTCAATGTCAAATGTGTATTAAAGGCAACAGTATTGTCAGGAGTGCCCCAGGGAAGTGTAACACGGCCACTCTTATTCTCCATATACATAAATGATATGACACACAGGGTGAGCAGCAATCTGCGGCTCTTTGCTTATGCTGCGGTGCATGGGAAGGTGTCGCTTTTGGGTGACTGTACGAGGCTACAAGATGATTTAGAGAAAAATTCTAGTTGGTGTGATGAATGGCCACTAGCTCTAAGTGTAGAAAAATATAATTTAATGCAGATCAGTAGGGAAAACAATCCCGTAATGAGCAAATACAGCAATAGTAGTGTGCCACTTGACACAGTCGTGCTGATTAAATATCTAGGCATAACGCTGCAACGTGATGTGAAATAGAATGTGTATGTAAGGATGGTAACAGGGAAGGCAAATGGTAGACTTCAGTTTGCTGGAAGAATTTTAGGGAAGTGCACTTCATTTGTAAAAGAGACAGCATATAGTAAACTGGTGTGACCCAGTGCTGAATACTGCTCGAGTGTTTGGGATCCCCACCGGGGTACAGTAAATGAAGATATCAAAGCAATTCACGAGCATACTGCTAGGTTTGTTACTGGTAGCTTTGATCATCACATTTGTGTTACAGAGATACTTCAGGAACTCAAACAGGAATTCCTGAAGGAAGGACGACATTCTTTTTGCAGAAAACTACTGAGGAAACATAGAAAACAGGCACTTGAGCTAACTGCTGAACAATTCTACTGGCACCAACATACATTTCACATACATACCGTGAATATAAGTGAATTTAGGGCTCGTACTTAGGCATATTGGCAGTCGATTTTCCTTCACTCTATTTGTGAGTGGAACAGGAAAGGAAATGGCTATTAGTGGTACAAGATATCCTCTGCCATGCACCACATGGTTGCTTTTGGAGTGTGTGTGTGTGTGTGTGTGTGTGTGTGTGTGTGTGTGTGTGTGTGTGTGAGAGAGAGAGAGAGAGAGAGAGAGAGAGAGAGAGAGAGAGAGAGAGAAATTTTAATTCACTAAAGCCTTCAATAACTCTGATTAGCAGAGCATTCAAGATCAAAACCCACTTTGTACAGCTATTACTAAGTAGATTTGAAGGATAAATATCATCAGGAAAACAAAACTTAAAACAAACTGATAATCAATTATTACTAGCATTGTCAACAAGAAATAGAACATGGTCTTACAAGTTCTTTGGGGAAGGGGGGAGGGGGGGGCGCACATCAGCAGTACCATCCCATTAAAAAAAAATAAAAAGTGACTATTCATAAAAATCCTCCTTTCAAATCAAAACCTATGCACCTAGATGCTGAAAGAAATGAAAGGAAAAATAGAAAACATGTATACCCTGCAAACTAGTTAACTCTAAGTTATATAAAGAACTTGGCAAACAGTAGAAATATCACATCCACAAAGAAGTAAGGAGATTAAAGGCACAAAGAATTAGCCAACAGATATGAAGCTGAGATAATGTTTCAAGGCCTTGGTGGACAATTTTAAATAAAATCAGAAACAATGCAACAGAAACTGAAATTAATAATGTAGAAGTAACTGTAAATAGTGACATTTCTGATCCCCTTCTAGTTCCCAAATTTTTAATAATTACTTTCTGGATACTGCCTAAAGTGGTGTCTGCATTAAACTGGATGCACATCGCACTTTTCAGTCCACTAACAAATGAAACTGCAGTACACTACCCCAGTATGCGTGGATGACATTCTGCATCTTATTGATAGCCTCAGGAAAAAAAAGCACGGTTAGATGAAAATTTTCCTTATCTATTGCAGAAATAGAAACATGAGCTAGTGATACCATTAGCACATGAAATAAACTGTGTTCTTGCAGACAAGATATTCCCCAAGAAGTTGAAACTGGCTGTAGTCAAACCCATAGACAAAAATGGGTCATTAGGCAAGTTCAGAACTACAAAGCTATTGCCCTAACAATCAGCAAACAGATTGAGAAAATGTTAAAAAGAATCTTGGAACATTATAAAAATTTTCATGTTATGTAACTTCCAGCATAATTGCAAAAAGGTCAAAGTACAATGACAACAGCAGAACAGCTTGTCCATTCTGTACTTGAAACAATAAATGAAAAGTCCCAAGCAGCAGTATTATTCCTAGACTTCTCAAACATTTTCAATAGAGTACATCATAATACACTCTTATCAAAAATTGTGACAAGTTTGTGTCAATGGAAAACTTCTGCAATTGATAGAAACATTTTTTAAAAGGTTGACAACAGTGTACAGAAATTATATGTGATAATGGAGAAGTACTGGAGAGGAGACAGCCAAGACTAAGAAATATACAATTTTATATTCCTTGGGACACAATTTCATGTCCAGTACCATTCATTCATAAGTTATGTAAATGATTTCCCATGATCGCAAGATTATAAGCATTTGATCATTATGTATGTCGATGACATGAGGTGTCTGCTGTGCCCAGCCTTGTTGAAGAGATGCAAAACTTTACTGAAAATGCAATAGCTCACTTTCAAAGAGATAACTTAAGAGTTAATATAGAAACAAACTAATGGTACCCACTTTAAATAAAGTGGTCCAAACATACATAGTATTGTGAGTGATGAGATTCTGTCAAAAACATGTTTGGAATGTAAATTTTAGGATTTATACACAGATAACCAATTTGATGATGGCTTATCCATAAGTGCCAGTATAACCTGGATTTCACATAAATAGCAATAATGGTGAGACTGAGGCGTTTGGCAACAGATGTGAGATGCAGAAACAGCTTTAGGAACTCTGTAACAAATAAAAATCCCTTTCTTGTCTTACAAAATACTATATTAGGTGACAAAAATCATGGGATACCTTCTAATATCTATCAGACCTCCGTTTGAATGGCATATTGTAGCAACTCAATGTTGCAAAGACTCAACGAGTCAACAGAAGTCCTCCGCAGAAATACCGAGCCACACCACGTCTATAGCCGTCCATAATTGTGAAAGCGATGCCAGCCCAGAATTTTGAGCTTATCTGCCCTCTCGATTACGTTCCATAAATGTTCAATGGGATTCATGTCGGGTGACCTGGGGATAAATCATTTGTTCAAACTGTCCAGAATGTTCTTAAAGCCAATTGCGAACAACTGAGGTCCAGTGATACAGTGCAAGGTCATCCATAAAAGTTCCATTGTTGTTTGGGAACATGAAGTCCATAAATGGCTACAAATGATCTGTAAGTAGGCAAACTTAACCATTTCCAGTCAACAGTTGGTTCAGTTGGACCAGAGGACCCAGTCCATTCCATGTAAACACAGCCCATATCATTACAGAGCCACCATCAGCTTGCACCATGCCTTGTTTACAACTTGGGTCCATGGCTTTGTGGGGTATTCGCAGAACACTAACTCATCTGATCAGGCGATGGTTTTCCAGTCATCTAGGGTCTATTCAATATGGTCGCCAGCCCAGGAGAAGCGATGCTGGTGATGATGTGCCGTTAGCAAAGGCACTCGCTTCGGTAGTGAGCTTCCATAGTCCATTTTTGCCGCACTGTCCTACCAGATGCATTTATTGTATGTGCCACATTGATTAGTGTGGTTATTTCACACAGTGTTGCTTATCTGTTAGCACTAACAGCTCTAAACAAATGCTGCTGCTCTCGGTCGTTAAGTAAAGGCCATCGCCCACTGTTTTGTCTGGTGAGAGGTAATACATGAAATTTGGTATTCTCAGAACACTCTTGGTACTGTGGATCTTTGAATATTTTATTTCCTAATGATTTCCGAACTGGAATGTCCTATGAATCTAACTACAAATACCATTCTGCGTTCAAAGTCTTAATTCCCATTGTGTGGGCATAGTCATACTGGATACCTATTCACATGACAGCTCTGCCAATGCATTGTCCTTTTACACCTTGTGTATGCAATACTACCACCATCTGTATATGTGCATATTGCTATCTCATTACTTTTGTCATCTCGGAGTAATGTCGGACAGGACCTGCCACACTAATATGCTGCAGAAGAGGGCCTTGAGGACTGCAGAGAAAGTAAAATAAAGAACATATTGTAAAAGCCTATTCATTAGTTACAATATTTTCACATTTTATGCAACAAACCATTATTCTAGTGAAAGATACACTAAGATTACAAATACCAACATGAAATTCACAATCCTGGTACAGAGCATAAAAGAGCAGAAGATCCACAAAAAGCCCATACGTCAAAGCTGTTTTTAAAAATTTGTTACCAAATGATATTAAGATGTTGACAGCAGATACTTTTAAAAAGCAATTCAAACAGTAACTAATGCGTAAATGTCAGTATTCCTAGGATTTAACATAAATAATAATGTAAGAAACAGTAGTGTTCTAGAAGTAAGTACAGTAGTAAACTGCATATAAAGCTAAATGTTCACTAGGGAATGAATTATTGTTGTAACAATTGAATTATTTAGTTTTAGCACACTGTAAAAAATAAAACTGTAATTTAAACTTCATTGACACTGCCTATGGATGTAAAACTACTTGTTACAAGCAGATAATAAGTCTGAGATTTGTTAACGTTCAGAAACAGAGTAATGGCAAACCAACAGAGCAGCCTGATGATAGAAGTAAAGCATCCTGAGAACTAATTGACAAATATTCCAAGGGTCCCAAGAACACAAACACAGAACCATTCAGCATTAGACATAATGGTAACATTGCGAGAAACCCAAATCATGTGCAACATTTTAATAACTATTTCAACTGCAGCTGGCCAAACAAATCATATCATAGATGCACAAGTGAGGACCTGATGTCACCTCAGTATACAAAGTTCGAATTTAGGGAGCTGAATGAGCACACAGAATGCAAGGGAATACATTTGCTAAAGAAAAAAAAATCATCTTGACAGAAAGGTATCAGTGCACATACTAACATGTGGTTAAAAGTGATCTCCAAACCTCTTATCTACCTAATTAACTTCAGCATGAGAGAAAATATGTATCCCACTTCCCTAAAAGCGTGTCTTGAGGAACCAGTGTATAAAATGGAAACTAAGGAATATGTCTCCAACTATAGAACACTATAATCGCTTTTCATCTATCTTTAGTAAGATATCTGAAATATTATCCTGTCCAAGCCTAGTGCATTCTGCCAAAAATAAAAATTGCTTACAGATTCTTCCATGAAGTGTACTGTGTGTTGGACCAGAGGATACTGACTGCATGTATATTCTATCAAAAGCTTTGGGCTCAGTAAACAATCGACAATTTCAAAACCAATTCTGTCAAAAGCTTTAGGCTCAGTAAACAATCGAAATTTCTAAAACAATCAACATTTTCTTAAAAACACAGGGGCTGAAGTCGTCTTATATTGAGGATCCATCTAGCCACAAATCCACTGAATTGTAAGCAATGTAATAAACTGTCATACAAATTAGATGATAACTTTCAGTCCACCAGTGAAACAGGGCTCAATTCTTGGCCCTCTCTCTTCCTCTTAGGCTACAGCCCAATGAGCATTTTTTTCACATGCATTGGTGTTTGAATTGGTTCCAACAATACAGGCCTGCTTGTTGAATGGCAACTTGAAACATTTTCGCGTGCTGTGCACCAGTGTACTTCTCCATTCATGCAGCATGAATACACTGAAGTACATCTGTTCTACTTTTTTTTAATTCTGTGGGCCAGTTGGCACTGGCCACATATATAGGAAACGTGCTGCATTTTTAAGATCTGTATGTAAATTTATGAGCAAGCAATACCGCAGTACAAGATGACTATGAACCTTTTATCTGTCTAGCAGTGCAGTGCAATGAATGGTAGCTTACCTAGTCCTGTTCATGTGCATTTCTTGCATTATTTACATTAGTTACTAACTAACACTCTCCAGACACGTCTGTACAATGTGTCATCACTGATTTGACAAGCGCACTGCGGAAGGGTTGGTATAACTTTGTGCAAGTGCCCGTATGTAGGTGCTTCTTGTGACATAGCTGGGTAGAGTGACAGGGGACTCTGCTCTTCACTGTTCAGTTCGCAGACAAACTACACCACCCTCATACTATTGTCATTGTAGTCATCTTCTCATATCTTAATAAATGTGAAATGGAGTGTCTGGGCAGTGAATTAATCATCACAAAAGTGCACAAACCCTCATGGTTTTACAATACATAGGACAATAACTAGAAAAGCGGAGATAAAAAGAGAGGATCACAGCTGGTAATAACAGCAGCCATTCTGAGTGAAAAGTGGGATGGCTTGAATGACAAACAGAAATCATCATCAATCCATCATAAAAATGTGGAGTGCCATCAGTGGCCAGTTGAACTGTTGTAGAAAAATATACCATCAGTCTTTATTTCTGGAAACTTTATTTACACTACTAGTTTCAACACCTCCTCAGAAGTGTCTTCAGGCCCAAATACATCAAATGTCTGCATTGTTCCATTTGTATATGTACATAATACACATATGACTGGAATACTCTGAACATTTGATGTACAGGGATCTGAAGAGACTACTGAGGTATTGAAACTAGTAACCTAAATAAAGTTTTCAAAAATAACAGGTGACTGTATACATTTCTACAGAAATCAGATCTTTATGAGTACTGACAGTAAATATTTTATTAGTATGTATAAAGAAAGTACACAGAAATTTTTTCACATATGAAGTCAACAAGCCAATTTTTATACTAAAAATGGGGGGGGGGGGGGCAGCAGAGAGGCAGGAAGGTAACTGAACTAATGAGCAAAATGACCTCTGATACTTTTGCCACTATTAGTTCCATTTGTCACATGTGCAGAAATACTGCATATTTTGTATGGCACTGGATCATCAAAACCATTTATACGTCTCGTGAAATTGTGAAGCGCGCAAAATGCCTAAGTAAAAATATCTGTCACATCCATATTAACATCAGCTGAACACTGGAAAGTTCTCCATTTATTACATAGAACATCAAATGCACATTCTACATAATGATGTTCTTGTTATAGGCTGCAGTTAAAGAGTTTTTTGTTTATTAGTCAGGCTTTTTGTGGGACATGGTCTCATCAAGTTGCCACTCATTGCGAAAGCCTCATCAGCCACAAACACAAAAGGGATTTTCAGTCCACAAGTATCATTCAGAAGTGGTGCTGCATCTGGTAGATTCCAAGTTTGATTGTAATTTTTTTTACCTAATTCAATTGCTTCCAGTACATGTCTCCTTCATGACTAGATGCCCCTACGTCTATAAGTCTGAAACAATAATTGCTGCCAGCTATGGCATTTAGTACAATACAAAAGCAGTTTTTGTAATTTTAGTATTTGTTGCCTGATCTCCATGGTTTAACAATTCTTACCTCTTTCCATCTATGGATCTCTCTGTTAGGGAAGTTAGCTCTCTTCCACTCTTTTGTAGTCAATGGTTTCATATATTACTATTTCAGCCATTGTTTGCAGCTCGTGGTCTAGCGTTGCTGCCTCCGGATCACGGGGTCCCGGGTTTGATTCCCTGTCGGGTTGGGGATTTTCTCTGCCCAGGGACTGGGTGTTTGTGTCATCATCATCTGTTAAATTGGCTAGATTGGATTGTGTAAAAATTGGTACTTTGTACGCCGCTGATGACCGCGCAGTTGAGTGCCCCACAAACCGAACATCAGTCAGTCATTTCTTTTAGCCACAGCCATATGAACATGCAAATGTTTCTGCACAAGTGGACAGCAAAAAAAATTAAATAAAACTTATTTCCAAATTTCACAACTAATTAATTGTAATATAAAAGATGAATCATTAATTAAAAAACTTTGTTTTTATACATTACAGTTAAGACAATAGAACAATCCAGCACCTCACACATAGAAAACAACATAAATAAATGGCATACCACACAGAAAATGCACTTGCAGAAGGGAATTATTTCCCAAAATGAGCCATGCAAAATACAAATAAAAAGAAAATCTTGACCGGTAGCAAGAAACATTTCATAAGCAAAAATGTGTAAAATTATTTCTTTTTAAGTTGCGACTATTAAATAAGCAGCACCTAATTACATAAATCTGTAACACTTTTATTGAACATGTTTTATGGATAGAAATACAGGAAAGATGGAAAAGCATGAATGGTTCATATATGAAATACATAAAAATCCTTGAAGTAGTGTTCCAACAAATGTCATGAGTGAGAGCTATTGCTGCCAGTGGACAGTAAGTTCACTGGTTGATCTGTAGTACCTGTTTTAATTGGTTTAATGTGAAAGAAAAATTTATAAAATTAAATAGAAATGTTGTTTCCTAAAAACTAGTGGGAAGTATTCAGAGCACAGAAAGTGTACTTGCACCTAAGCGTTGATCCACAGAAAGTAAACTAAGACCAGAATCTAAGAAGAAAAAACAGGATTCATTTGAAGAGGAAACAGTACAGGTTTTGAAAGGGCAATTGGCATAATCTATGCATCACATGCCTGATGTGAATGATATGTTTCTCATGACGCAACTGCCTGTGATTAGAAAACAAACTGCAGGACAATCTTAATTTTCAATTGAAACTCAGTTACCTTTTATAGTCATATATATAATACTCAAAACTTCATCTTCACCATCTTCTCCAAGTGGCAGCATTTCCACAGTGAATCAGCTTTCTGCAAACACTATGAAAGCAGCTTGTCACAGTGCATGGAACAAAGTGAGAGAGATAGTGAAGAATCTTTTGTCACACTTTTTGATTTGTGATTATAAATTTTGTAAATTATTTGACTGCCAAGAATATCAAGATAAATTAATATTTCTGCATAAAATGTCACAAATAATAGAGAAATATAAAATATACCTTAAAAATACTGTGAATTTTTTTTCTTCTTCACTGATACAGTCTCTCAGTTGTGTTCCTTTTAGAACCTTGCTCAAAAGCATTTCAAGTGCGTTAACATATAACCTTTAGTATTTAAAAAACTTGTCTGGATTTGCTTTTACTTTGCTGTGTAGAATCACAAACTTTCACTTTGCTGATCTCTCACTTAATATCAGATGAATCCAGTATCATTTTTTCATACCAATGGGCAACTATCGAAGCACATGAAGCAAGGACTACATTTGTATTTAATGAAATTCTGCTCATAGCAGATAGTAACTGTGCATAGTAAATGTCACCACAGCTGCAGCTTGTACTGGCGCACTACTGATGGGATTTGCCTGGGCTTCACAATGTGTGAGAAAAGTGCCTGTGTGGTCAGCACTGACTGTGCTGCACATGTTGCACCAAACAAATGCTGGCCATTGCATGGAAAACACTCATGTGGCCATAGCCTTAATATATATTAAATGGCACAGCACAACTCATTAACTCCTATAAAAATAAGCTCTGCAGATCACACCCCAAACTCATTCAATCTTAGAGACCGTAAGGAGCTAGAATCTTTCAATACTACTAGAATTAAGTAATTCCATGATCAGGTCTTCAAGGAGAATGTTATAAAATCTCACTTATTGGCATTTAAAAAACATAGTTCTCATCACACCACAGTACCTAAATAATATATGTAACATCTTGACAACAGAATCTGGCAGATGTATATTTCTGAGCATGTATGTGGATGCAAATCTGATGTGGATGAAATCACATTAATTTTGTGTGTGGAAAAGTTATCAAAACATTAAACACAGCAAACCATGGAATGATTTACCTTTCTATCAACTGTGGTACTGAATTATGGAGCTGTGCAATTGATGTTGATTTAAAAAGAATATTATTGTTATGGAATGGGCAATAAGACACACAGGTTAGGCCCCAGTGTGTCATATCATGAAGTGTTCACAAGATTCAAATACCTGATAGTGTATTCTTTACATACCCTTAAATTACTAACTTCTCTATGAGTCAACCAATCAGAGTTACTATATGCAGCGATATACACATCCACAACACCAGGAAAAAGTATAATACTTTCAGCAAAGAGCCAAATTAAAACCGGCAGATCTTAGCCCATATGTCAATGGTTTGATTAGGCTCAACAAATTACCAGGCTCTTTACAAACATACGCAGATGGAAGAAAAACGCAATACCAAAGAGGAGTTGTGTGACAAACAAATTTGGTAGGTGTGTTTCTACATCTGAAAATGATGTCCATCCAGATTTTGCGTCAGTCGTACAAGAGTGGCACCACTAGCACCACTATGAGGATGCAAATCAGGTTTGCTTTAAATATACACTGTAATGGTCATGATCATTATCTACCTTTGAGACTGAACTTGATGAGCTGATGTTAGTCAGGAATGCATTTAAGATGGGGGGGGGGGGGGGGGAAGAGGACGCCATTAACACCACTTCACCGAGTTTGAACATGTTACGGCACAAAGTCACGCACCAGCACGCCAATAGAGAAGAGATGGCTGTGGGAAGAAGTCAGCCAATCGCATGCTCACCGGACCTCCCTTAAGGACAACAATGCAACAGCAGTGACCCCTATGTGAAGAGGAAATTAGTGCCACAACCTGACGGCCCAGTTAGAAAGCAGCATCAATGATAGCGAGTAGAATAGTAGTGTCAACATTAGGCATTTTGACAGTAGTTCAGGAAAGACTTGTCAGTTAGATCAGCAGTCACTACAAAGACTGATTATTTCGTATGTCACCTTTTGCTTGCGACAAATCTGTGTAATAATTATCTGTAATTTTCTTATTGTAATAAAACTCATTAACACGACATGATTGATGATGCAGTTGGACGAAATAAAACAAGGTTGTGTAATAGGCCTATGAGAAGATGGATGTTCCTTCTGTGATACTGCAGAAAGATTTGGCAAGAATATAGCCACTGTACAGGATTGCTGGCAGCATTGGTCACTAGAACATACTGTTGCAAGAAAAATGGGCTCTGAATGGCCATGTGGTGCTACCAAGAGGGACCACCACCATGTTTGGTGTATAGCTCTGGTGCACTGTACTGCAAATGCAGGAGCAGTTTGAGCAGCAATTGGCACCACAGTGACAATGAATTGTTATAAATGTAGTACTTCACAGAGAGCTCTCAACCAGATACCCTGCAGCATGCACTCCACTGACCCCAAACCACCACCATTTGCGACTTCAGTGGTGTCAAGCAAGAGCTCACTTGAGGGCAGCGTGGAGGTCTGTTGTGTTTTTTGATGAAAGCAGGTTCTGCCTCGGTGCCAGTGATGGCTTCGTGTTGGTTAGGAGGAGGCCAGTTGATGATGGCCTGCAACCAACCCGTCTGCACGCTAGACACACTGGACGCACACTTGGGTTTATGGTCTTCGGTGCAATTTCATACAGCAGCAGCACCACACTCAGTTATGCCATGCACCCTACCTGCAAACTCCTTCAATCTGTTGTGCTGCCGTTCATGAACAGCATCCCAGAGAGTGCTTTCAGACAGGGTAACTCTCACCCACAAACCACTGTTGTAACCCAACATGCTCTACAAAGGGTTGACATCAATAAGACAACTCACAACAGCATTAGCCTTCCCCGTACTGACCGACTCAAATGCAACAGGCATGGAACTCCATCCCAGAAACTGACATCCACTGCTCACACAACACAATGGATGCACATTTGCATACTTGCATTCACCACACTGGTGGTTACATTGCTTATTAATCTACCAGCATTTCACATTTCCAATGGCTTATCTCTCACATTAACATGTGATCTTCCAATTTTTATCACTTAACTATATTACCTAGACAAATGTATTCCCAAAATTTCATTAATCTACATTTATTATTTTTTAGCCTAGTGATTTTTTTTCTGTCAGTGTATAAGGGGAGTGACTATAAAAGAAAATATTTTAATTTTATAACAGAAAAATGTATACTCATTCAACGAATTTTAAGACACATGTAGCATACCATGCTGTAATGTAATAAATGTTTAATATAGATATAAGACACAATAATTTTTGTCTGAAACACAATATCCAACCATAAGTATCTGAACACCTATTAGTGAGTATTAATTTGGAGTGCATCCACACTTTGCCTTTTGATTGCTTGAACTCTGCTGGGGACACTTTCAACAAGGTGTATGAATGTCTGTGGAGGGAATGGCACCCCATTCTTCCTCAAGAGCTGAATAAGTGAAGGTATTGGTTTTGGAAGCTGGAGTCTGGAGCTTAGTCGACATTCTAATTCATCCCACAGCAGTCCCATTAAGTTCAGGCAAAGATTCTGGGCAAGCCAGTCTATGTCTACATCTACAAGATTACTCTGCAAGTCACAATCAAGTGCCTGGCAGATGGTTCATTGAACCACTTTTAAACTACTTCCCTACTGTTCTACTTTCCAACAGCACGTGGGTAAAACAAACACTTAACTCTTTCTGTGCGAGCTCTAATTTCTGTTATTTTATTATGATGATCATTTCACCCTAAGTAGGTGGGCACCATCAAAATATTTTCATTGGTGATTGAAATTTCATGAGAAGGTCCTGCCACAATGAAAAATGCCTTTCTTTTAATGACTGCCATCCCAACTCATGTATCATATACATGGTATTCTCTCCCTTATTTCCTGATAATAAGGAACAAGCTGTCATTTTTGATGTCTTCTATCAATCTTATCTAATGTGAATCCCATACCATACAGCAATACTCCAGAAAAGGGTGGACAAGTGTAGTGTAAACAGTCTCCTCAGTAGATCTGTTACGTTTTCTAAGTGTTACACTAATAAATCACAGTCTTTCGTTTACTTTCCCCACATCATTGTCTATGTGATCATTCCAATTTCAATTAATCATAATTGTAATCGTTAAGTATTTAGTTCAGTTGACAATCTTTAGATTTGTGTGATTTATTGTGTAACTGAAATTTAGCAGATTCCTTTTAGTCCTCATGTGAATGATTTCATGCTTTTCATTATTTACAGTAAGTAGCCTCTTTTCGCACAATACAGATATTTTGTCTAAATCATTTTACAATTAATTTTGATCATTGATGACTTTACAAGATGGTAAATGATAGCATCATCTGCAAACAATCTAAGAGAGCTGCTCAGTTTGTCTCAAAAATCATTTATGTAGATCAAGAACAACAGAGGGCCTATAACACTTCCTTGGGCGATGCCAGATATTAATTCCATTTTACTTGATGACTTTCCATCAGTTGTTACGAACTGTGTCCTTTCTGATACAAAATCACAAATCGCAGTCACACATCTGAGATGACACTCTATAGGCGCACAATTTAACTAGATGTTACTTGTGAGAAATGGTGTCAAAAGCCTTCTGGAACTCTAAAAATATGAAATCAATGTATTGTACCCTGTTGATAGCACTCATTACTTCGTGACAATAAAGGGCTAGTCGTGTTTCCAAGAACAGCATTTTGTGAATCCATGGTGGCTATTTGTCAACAAATTTTCTTTTCAAGGTGATTCGTAATGTTTGAGCACAGTATATGTTCCAAAAATCCTACTGCAAATTGATGTTAGTGACATGGGCTGTAATTCAGCGGATTACTCCTGTTTCCTTTCTTGGATACTGGTGTGACTTGTGCAACTCTCCAGTCTTCATGTATAGATCTTTCAACGAGCAAGTGGTTATATATGATTGCTATGTATGGAGCTATCATATCAACATACACACAGAAAGGAACCTGACCGGGATACAAACTGGACTGGAGACATTGTGTTTCTTAAGTGTTTCAAGCTACTTCAGCACTTCTAGGATATCTACTTCTAAGTTACTCATGTTGGCAGTTGTTCCCAATTCCATTTCTGGAATATTTACTTAATCTTTTTTTGTGAAGGAATTTCGGAAAATCGTGTTTAGTAACACTGCTTTAGTGGCATTGTCATTAATAACATCACTGTTGTGATTGGGCACTGAAGGTATTGACTGCATCTTGCCACTGGTGTACTTTACATATGGCCATAATCTCTTTGGGTTTTCTGCCAGATTTCGAGACAGTTTCATGGTGGAAACTATTAAAAGCATCTTGCACTGAAGTTCATGCTAAATTTTGAGCATCTGTAAAACATCGTCAATTTTTGGGATTGTGTTTTCTTTTAAATTTGGCATGCTTTTTTCATTGCTTCTGAAACAGTGTTCTGACCTGTTTTGTGTACCATGTCCAGATCAGTACCATCTCTTATTAATTAATTTTGTATATGTCTCTAATTTGTTGTTGATATTATTTCTTTGATTTAAACCACATCTGGTCTGTGCTTACATATCCATATTGGAACACATGGAGACTAACTCTTAGGCAGGTATCAAGTGAATTTTTTATAATTTTTGGATAGATGTATTTTGTGTTTATTTTTGGTGGGTTTGGATATTACCGTACTCAGTCTAGCTATAATAACCTTGTGTTCACTAATCCCTGTATTCGTCATGATGCTGCCTATTTGGTCTGGATTATCTGTTGCTAAGAGGTCAAGTATGTATTCGCAACCATTTACATTTCAAGCGTGCTCCTGAACTAGTTGTTCAAAATAATGTACTGATAAGGCACTCACTATGATTTTGGATAACTTTTATGCCTGTCACCAACTTTAAACATGTATTTTCATCAACATATGGAGGGTACATTGAAGTTACCACCACCTATAATTGTTTAAGTGGGACCCCTAATTGAAATAAGAAAAGTTTTCTTTGAACTGTTCAGCAACTGTATCATCTGAATCGAAGGGGGTGGGGGTTTAGGTAAAATCAACATATTAATTTATTACAGTTGTCAAGTAAAGTCTCTACCCGTATTAACTCTCAGAAACCAACTACTTCAATTTCACTACCAGGTAGACTACTTCTGACAGCAATAAAGACTCCACCACCATATGTATTTAACCTGTCCTTTCTGCACATGGTTAGGTCCTTTGTAAATATTTTGGCTGAACCTATTTTGGGCTTTAGCCAGCTTTATTTACCTGTAATTATTTGAGATTCAGTGCTTTCTATTAGCGCTTGGAGTTCTCATTCTTTTCCAACACAGTTACGACAGTTTACAACTACAATACTAATTGTTGCTATGTCACCCTCTTCCTGCGTTCATCCTGCACCCTTTCAAACTGAAGCCCTTTCTGCTCTAACCCAAGACCCTCTAACCTAAGAAACCACCCAGTCCCCTCCACAAAGCCCCCTCTACCTGTGTAGTCACTTTGCATGTAGTGGCCTCCTGATCTATTTAGTGGAATCCGCAAACCCATCACCCTATGGCGCAAGTCTGTAACCTACAGTGTCACAGAACCTCAGTGCCTCTGGTTCAGACCCTCCACTCACCTCTGTACTGACCACAGTTGGTTCTGACGACAATGCTATGGATGGTGAGCTCCGCCTTCAGCTCGCAAGCAAAACTGGCAGCCTTTACTACTTCAGCTAGCCGCCCGAAACCAGAGAGAATCTCTTCTGATCAAAAGTGACACACATTGTTAGTAGCAATGTGACTCATTACTTGCAATTGGTTAAACCCTGTGCTCTTTGTTCTTTTTGGACTATTTCAGCCACAGACAACACTCAAAACCTGTTTGTCAGACCAACTGGGGACATCCTACGATTGGCCCTTTGAAAGTCTCTCACTGCCAATCACATCTTGGAATGATCTCCCACTCGGCCACGGGTGAGGGATCAACATCAGTGCAGGCATTACCCAGGACAATCACAGTAGTGGACTGATAATGGGACACATGGGTTATGCTGGATGTCCCTCGGATCACCCTGCAACCCCCCCGCCACCCCCACCTGCCAGTGATGCATTTGGCAACAGCCTCAAGCTGCATAACCAAAGCCAACAACATCTGGAGCTGAAAGTGAAGGGTCCCCCACTTGACTCATATCGGAATACAGCAATCATATTTCCTAACCATAATAAAGATGGCTTGATAAACAGGCAGACACACACAAAATATAGGAAATGAAGCTAATGAACACCGATGAAATGTAAAGTATATTGCTTCTTATGAGAAGCTGTGTCAACTCTGATGCACTGCTACTGCTTCTGCTATGAGAGCTATCAGTATCAATCTCAGGCTGTTATTGCTCACAAACCATTGCCTCATATATGCTGCTTTTAAGGCACGGTACAGCGTCATGTTGACACAAACAACTGACTGTTCCCTATTGCACATACCACACACTGCTGTAAAATGAGACTGCCGATAGCACTTTGGAACTTTTCCTTTCACTGACACCATGCAATTTTTTAATAGCCACACATATTTTTAATAGCCACACTATTTTTTTAATAGCCACACTATTTTTTTTAATAGCCACACTATTTTTTTTAATAGCCACACTATTTTTTTAATAGCCACACTATTTTTTTTATAACCACACTATTTTTTTTATAACCACACTATTTTTTTTATAACCACACTATTTTTTTTATAACCACACTATTTTTTTTTTGTTCACAATGGTTTTGTTACTCAGTGGCATGCAATGATTAGTCCACATTCGATGTCACTGAGCTCACCTGACCAACTCATTCTGCTGTTACTGTTTCTCTACTGAGAACACAATACTCCCCCCCCCCAATATCTCTCCTTTTATACTACTGAACACACTTCTCTTGACACATAGTGGGCAATTCCACATTACATAGCAGAGTCCTGATACTTTTGATCAAGTAGTGAATTTTTTAAGTGCTTCTCGGACATGAGGAAGCATACCAGCTGTGGATCAAATCTGCCTCATGGATTAATGGAGGCCGGTGTGCCGGCCAGCATGGCAAGTATGCAGATGGTTTTTATGATCTTGTCCTCATCCCTCTAGATCAGACATGGGCAAATAGTGGGCCACAAGTGGATTGCTAATGGTTTTTGTGTGGTCCACCACGACAGCGAGTGAAATCTACCATGAATCAAGATTTCCTTCCTGTGTGTGACCGAATATACCCATTAAAACAGCCAATTAATTATGCATGCACAGTGTGGATACTATTCGCTCAAACCAAGTTGACACTCAGTGCAGCGGCTAAAGAGAGGATCAGCTGCTGCACTAAGTGTTAATTTGGTTTGCACGAATACTATGACACGCAGTGCTCCTCTGGTTGACCTGGTTTATTTCCGTTTTGTCTGTGCAACACTAAATATTTGAACTTCCAACTTTACTGGAACCATAAACCCTCAGAAAAAAAACATAAAATTGCTGATGAATGTTGTGTTTCATGAATAATGGAGAAATACATATTTTTTGTTGATACAAGGAATAAGGTAGGGTTTTTATTGAATTATGAAATGATTCCAGTGTGAAACAACATCACGAAATGAAACATACGAATCTGGCTGCAAACTTTGCAAAGAAAAATGCTACATAAAAGCTGTGGAGTACGTGAAAAGGCTGAAGAAGCAACAAACATTACTTACAAAGCAATCACTATTTCAAAATAGCACTACAGAATTAAGTTTAAGGATATCTATAACCTTGCCAAATGCAACAGGCCTTTTTCAGATGGCAAGTTTATTCAGCAGTGAATGGTAGAGTGTACAAGCATATTGTGTCCTGATGTAAGAGGCAAATTTGAAATCACTTCATTGGCAGGGTCTGTAGTGCGGCACACTGACTTAATTGGTGATGAACTCGGAGAACATTGGAGACTGCACACCAAGACTTTTCTTGGGTTTTCCTTGGCAGTAGTTTAGAGCACAGATAATTAAGACACTGCACAATTACTCATCTTTATCCATGGAACTAATGGAAATTTACTTGTCCTAGAATCAATTAAAGATACAACCACCGGTAAAAACTTGCTCGAGTGTGCTGAAGATTGTGTGGAGAAAAGTGGCTTGTCCTGGAACAACATAACAAGCATTACAACAGACGGGGCCAGAGCTTTCAGTGGGAAAAATGTAGATAGGGGATAAAATGGGTGTTACAAGCACAAGACACAGGCAGTGATATCTTATCTTTTCATTGCATTTTGCACCAGAAAAGCCTTTGTAAAGCTGCACTGCACTTAGAGCATAAGGTAGATATTGTTGTTTGTGTTGTGAACACAATCAAAGCAAGGGTGCTCCACCATCGAGAGTTCAAATCTCTTCTTGAGGATGTAGTATGCAGATTATGAAGACATAATTTACAACAGTGGAAGGTGGTTGAGCCTGGGAAAAGTTTTAAAAATGTCTGGGCATTACAGAATGAAATCCTCTTATTTCTAGACATGAAGGCTATATCTCATGATTTTGTTACAAAAGAAGAATGTGATAATTTTTGCAGCTGAAGTATTTGATAAATTGAATAAACTGAATGTGACACTGCAGATAAAGGGGTTGTTTGCATATGAAATGTGGATGCATATAAAATTATTCAAAGGAAAACTAGGTCTATTTGCAAGGTAAACAGGTGAAGGGAATTTTTGGCATTTATTTTTAACATGCAAACAGAAAGTGCCTGATAGTGTTTCTGCTAAGATCATATATCATCTGCAGAGTTTGGAAGACAAGATTACAAGAAGATTTAAGGATTTTAAATTAACTGAACATCAGTTCAATTTGTTACCTTATACCATCACTGCTGATATTGACACAGCATCTGAGGAGCTGCTGTTTGAACTTATTGACACGCAGGCAGATCACACTGTCAAAGAAATGTTTAATGCTGTGACATTAGCTGACTTTTACAAATATTTGTCAGCTGAAAAAGATCCACATTTGAAGAAATTTTCTGGGAAAAATGTTCTCCACATTTAGGTATATGTATTTGTGAAGAATGTTTTTCTTGCGTGACGATCAACGTGAGTAAATATTGATGCTCTTTGACAGAAATTAACTTGCAGATTGCGATGAGAATCTTAACAAGCAATCTTACTCCAGATTTTTAAAAAATGTAAAAAGTGTAATAGGATACATATGTCTCATTAAACTGCTTCTAAAATTAAATGTGCTTGCAGAGGTAGAGTGTAGGAAATTGGCAAAATAAATAAACTGAGTAAAACTTCTATTATTTTATTTGTATCTATTGACTTTTGTGGTATAATTTACACCCTTTCTGAAACACAAAGTTAACTATTGATTGCAATCATACCAAAAGGTGCGGCCCTCCATAACCTCTGCTCCACAATGTGGCTTCTTAGCTGAAACAATTTACCATGAAGTACACTAGACGTAGAGAGGATCCTCCCGGGTGTGTGGGGTGGGAGAAGCTAATACAGTTATTTTTTATGTTTGCAAAAGCCATCATTTTGATGGCACTATAAAAACAAAATGTAAATAAACAATGTGTTTGTTCTACTTAGAAACCTCCTAGAAGAGGAACAGTTTAGTGGATCAGCCTTTAAACTGCTGAGTAAAGTTACATTTGAAATTGATACACAGCCTAGACTTTGTGTTGTGTAAGTGATGTGGGATAAAACCTCCACACCAAACCATACCAGAGGCTGATAAAACACTGTTAAATGCTAAAGAAGTGGAACATGGTGCTTACGGTCAATTTACAATGCTACAACAAAGTTAATGATAAAGATAATCATGGGCAGATATTGGCCTGCTAATTTTCAAATAAGCAATCGGGTGTTATTATTGGTTTCATTCATCAGAATCGAGCATCATTAGATAATCACTGTGCTGGTAGCAATACATTAGGGGGTTAAAAGTTCCACTTGTTACCACAGTCAGACAAGCTAATGAATTACAGAGTGGCAATGAACAAGCATATGGCAGTATAAGTATTAAAGCAGTTTTTTGAAGACAAGACCAGACTGAGTAAAGTCTTTACACAGTTTGCCACACTCTTTATGCAAATGCTCAGCCAGTCCTCAATTTCTGCCTCACGAAATATGATACACAAATGGTTCAAATATGATCACAAACACCACAAAGTTTACACAATTCACTGACAGGTGGCATTGAAAAGTACACTCCCCCCTCCTCCCAATTATGTAACTCGCGACTGTGGCAACAGGGAGAGCATCTCACCACAAAGTTAACACTTTCGAGATGAGTGACGTAGCTCCTACGTCAGTCTGACAGTACCCCAAAAAGACGATCGACGTAGCTCCTACGTTGGCCGATTATCAGCAATGTTAATCACTCCCAGCGCATGACTTTCATATTCTGTAGGTTTAAAAGTACTCTCTGGTTATCCTAGTACCAAGAAAAAAATTATAGATGGCAGCATATGTCACTGTTGGAGGTGGTACAGGAGTATATTTTGAGTCATTTGCTTTGCCGCGCTCACGCTTGACTTACAACAGGCGCACGGCAGTTCGAAACTTTAGATTGTTGTCAGCTGATAGCTTTGCGCTTTATTTTCGTCATGGCCTTGCGAGATGAAGAAATAGAGTTTTTATTGAACAATTGTGGTTCAGAATTAGATGAAGAAATTGCAGATTTTGACATTAGTGATGGTAAGCTATTTTTTGTCCAAATTTTCCGTAATTCTGTGGTTTGATTCCTGGTCAGAAAAAAGATAATTTTTACAAATTTTCTTATAGAGGAAAATGATCCCTCGGACTGTGAACCGTCAGGGATCTGAAGATGAGGCTGTTGACATCGTTGTCACAACAAACACAACTGGTCATTGCAATTTGCCATATTCTTCTGGCCAGTGGACAGATGACGATACAATCACTCCCCAGCTTCCGGTTTTTTCTGAATCCTGTGGAATTCAAGATGGGATTGACCAACATTCTTCAGTGTCTGATTGTTTCATGTACTTTTTCGATGAAGAACTGGTGAACTGATCAAACGAGAGACAAACCACTACGCTAGAATGACAATAGAGACACTAAGTGCTACAGAAAACTGAAGCCTCAGTCAGTGTGGCGTAAGTGGACAACAGTGAAACTCAGTGAAATGTATAAATTTTTTAGTATTATTTTGCATATGTGCCTAGTCAAGAAACCAAAACTGTCTGACTACTGGTCAACAAATCCCGTGTCGCAGTCCTCATTTGCGGCAAAGTGTCTGCCAAGAGAGAGATTTTTGTCAATTCTACGAATGTTACATCTCTTAGATAACACAACATATATTCCTAAAAACCAGGTAGGTCAAGATCCTATTCATAAGGTAAGACCTATATTCGACAGATGCATGACCCAAAGTGGAAAGGCTTACAAGCCAGGCGAAAATATTACTGTAGATGAAGAAATCTGTCCTTTTCGTGATAGATGGTTTTAGAGTGTATATGAAAAATAAGCCTAATAAATATGGCGTAAAATTTTTAATGCTATGTGAAAGTGAAAGTGGGTACATCCTGAACTGTGAAATTTATTCTGGGAAACAGTCTAATGCCGATAATAGCATTTTACACATTGTAGACAGATTGTGTCACTTTGTTTCATAATAAAGGTCACACATTATACATGGACCGATTTTACACCAGCCCTGATTTACTGGATTATTTGTCGGGGAAAAGAACTAAGGCAGTTGGTACTGCGCAGAAAAATAGAAAAGGACTACAACAGACACGTTTTTCTTTTGACAACAAAGCATAAAATGACGGCAACAAATGTCAGTGTAAAACTAAATTTGGAATGGTGGAAAAAATGAAGCCAGACTGTGTTTTGGACTACAATAGTAAAAAACCTGGTGTGGATCACAGCGACCAGCTACTGGCATACTATCCTTTTGAACGAAAACCAATAAACTGGTGGAAAAAAGTTTTCTTTCACATTTTCATGCTCATGACTGTAAATTCATACATTTTGCACAAAACGTTGCGAAATACAAGCAAACACCTGGTTGAACACATTACAGAGTTAGCAGAGAACTTGGTTTACAAAGGTGGCCTCTTAGACTCATGCACTTCCCATCAACAGACTACATCTACATCTACATCTACATCTACATTTATACTCCGCAAGCCACCCAACGGTGTGTGGCGGAGGGCACTTTACGTGCCACTGTCATTACCTCCCTTTCCTGTTCCAGTCGCGTATGGTTCGCGGGAAGAATGACTGTCTGAAAGCCTCCGTACGCGCTCTAATCTCTCTAATTTTACATTCGTGATCTCCTCGGGAGGTATAAGTAGGGGGAAGCAATATATTCGATACCTCATCCAGAAACGCACCCTCTCGAAACCTGGCGAGTAAGCTACACCGCGATGCAGAGCGCCTCTCTTGCAGAGTCTGCCACTTGAGTTTGTGAAACATCTCTGTAACGCTATCACGGTCACCAAATAACCCTGTGACGAAACGCGCCGCTCTTCTTTGGATCTTCTCTATCTCCTCCGTCAACCCGATCTGGTACGGATCCCAGACTGATGAGCAATACTCAAGTATAGGTCGAACGAGTGTTTTGTAAGCCACCTCCTTTGTTGATGGACTACATTTTCTAAGGACTCTCCCAATGAATCTCAACCTGGTACCTGCCTTACCAACAATTAATTTTATATGATCATTCCACTTCAAATCGTTCCACACTCATACTCCCAGATATTTTACAGAAGTAACTGCTGCCAGTGTTTGTTCCGCTATCATATAATCATACAAAAAAGGATCCTTCTTTCTACGTATTCGCAGTACATTATATTTGTCTATGTTAAGGGTCAGTTGCCACTCCCTGCACCAAGTGCCTATCCGCTGCAGATCTTCCTGCATTTCGCTACAATTTTCTAATGCTGCAACTTCTCTGTATACTACAGCATCATCCGCGAAAAGCCGCATGGAGCTTCCGACACTATCTACTAGGTCATTTATATATATTGTGAAAAGCAATGGTCCCATAACACTCCCCTGTGGCACGCCAGAGGTTACTATAACGTCTGTAGACGTCTCTCCATTGATAACAACATGCTGTGTTCTGTTTGCTAAAAACTCTTCAATCCAGCCACAGAGCTGGTCTGATATTCCGTAGGCTCTTACTTTGTTTATCAGGCGACAGTGCGGAACTGTATCGAACGCCTTCCGGAAGTCAAGAAAAATAGCATCTACCTGGGAGCCTGTATCTAATATTTTCTGGGTCTCATGAACAAATAAAGCGAGTTGGGTCTCACACGATCGCTGTTTCCGGAATCCATGTTGATTCCTACACAGTAGATTCTGGGTTTCCAAAAACGACATGATACTCGAGCAAAAAACATGTTCTAAAATTCTACAACAGATCGACGTCAGAGATATAGGTCTATAGTTTTGCGCATCCGCTCGACGACCCTTCTTGAAGACTGGGACTACCTGTGCTCTTTTCCAATCATTTGGAACATTCCATTCCTCTAGAGACTTGCGGTACACGGCTGTTAGAAGGGGGGCAAGTTCTTTCGCGTACTCTGTGTAGAATCAAATTGGTATCCCGTCAGGTCCAGTGGACTTTCCTCTGTTGAGTGATTCCAGTTGCTTTTCTATTCCTTGGACACTTATTTCGATGTCAGCCATTTTTTCGTTTGTGCGAGGATTTAGAGAAGGAACTGCGGTGCGGTCTTCCTCTGTGAAACAGCTTTCGAAAAAGGTGTTTAGTATTTCAGCTTTACGCGTGTCATCCTCTGTTTCAATGCCTTCATCATCCCGGAGTGTCTGGATATGCTGTTTCGAGCCACTTACTGATTTAACGTAAGACCAGAACTTCCTAGGATTTTCTGTCAAGTCGGTACATAGAATTTTACTTTCGAATTCACTGAACACTTCACGCATAGCCCTCCTTACGCTAACTTTGACATCATTTAGCTTCTGTTTGTCTCAGAGGTTTTGGCTGTGTTTAAACTTGGCGTGAAGCTCTCTCTGCTTTCGCAGTAGTTTCCTAACTTTGTTGTTGTACCACGGTGGGTTTTTCCAGTCCCTCACAGTTTTACTTGGCACTTACCTGTCTAAAACGCATTTTACGATTGCCTTGAACTTTTTCCATAAACACTCAACATTGTCAGTGTCAGAACAGAAATTTTAGTTTTGATCTGTTAGGTAGTCTGAAATCTGCCTTCTATTACTCTTGCTAAACAGATAAACCTTCCTCCCTTTTTTTATATTCCTATTAACTTCCATATTCAGGGATGCTGCAATGGCCTTATGGATCACTGATTCCCTGTTCTGCACATACAGAGTCGAAAAGTTCGGGTCTGTTTGTTATCAGTAGGTCCAAGATGTTATCTCCACGAGTCGGTTCTCTGTTTAATTGCTCGAGGTAATTTTCGAATAGTGCACTCAGTATAATGTCACTCGATGCTCTGTCTCTACCACCCATCCTAAACATCTGAGTGTCCCAGTCTATATCTGGTAAATTGAAATCTCCACCTAAGACTATAACATGCTGAGAAAATTTATGTGAAATGTATTCCAAATTTTCTCTCAGTTGTTCTGCCACTAATGCTGTTGAGTCGGGAGGTCGGTAAAAGGAGCCAATTATTAACCTAGCTCGGTTATTGAGTGTAACCTCCACCCATAATAATTCACAGGAACTATCCACTTCCACTTCACTACAGGATAAACTACTACTAACAGCGACGAACACTCCACCACCGGTTGCATGCAATCTATCCTTTCTAAACACTGTCTGTACCTTTGTAAAAATTTCGGCAGAATTTATCTCTGGCTTCAGCCAATTTCTGTACCTATAACGATTTCAGCTTCGGTGCTTTCTATCAGCGCTTGAAGTTCCGGTACTTTACCAACGCAGCTTCGACAGTTCACAATTACAATACCGATTGCTGCTTGCGGAAGACATTTGCCAAAATTAATTCCACCAACAAAATTGTCTAAGTGGCCTCAGAGAAGGTGCAAAGTATGCACAGAAACAAGTAAGGCCAGATATGGTAATGTTTCAAGGAAAGACACGCGATATTATTGTGAAACCTGTGACGTAGGGCTTTGTTTTCCAAAATGTTTCGAAATATTTCATACAAAAGCCAATGTAACTGTGTGATTATTAATAAAATAAAAGTTCATATTTCAACAGTTATTCATTTAAAACTAACAACTTCAATCCTATGTCCCTTAGAGGTCCTAAAACCTAAAAACTTTTTTTTTTTCACTGTGAAAACAGCATACTCTCAAATTCATATACAACCCTTGTCACTAACGTAAATGTTTATTTCTTTGCAGTACTCTGAAGGGAATGGACGTAGTTTTTAAATGCAAAAGAGCAATCTATTTTCTGTGGTATAGAATCCGCTGTAGAAAATTCAGAAAAGCTGTGAAATCGCTCAGTACCATCCGGTTGAGCATCCACACTCGTGCTCAGTCCTCAAAGTGTTAAATAAATAAAACAAATTTGTCAAATTTTGAGTACAGCATACTCCATACTTGACGGAATTAGTGCTAAGAACAAGATGTAAAGTTACAGTGCTTGTATAAATCCATATACTCTACAATAATGTTCTTTTGTAATTATAATCCACAAACATTCAGAAGAAATGTGCTAAAATTTTTATTAAGTTCTCATTGATGGCAAAAGACGCTTTTTTAGCGGCTGACTATTCAAGTATTGATTATTCTATGCATTACTATAGATGGAATAAATTTTATGATTGCAACTTTTCACAGTGACGTGAAACATCTTCAGTATTACTCACATGTTTTTGTATTTAATTTTTCTTCATAATATCATATTTTTCACTTCACAACTTCATCACTTTGAGACCTCTTAATGTCCAAACATTCCTGCATTGTTCACAATATTCAAAAACAGATGAATAACTCTGGTGATTCTCTATTTTCAGATACTATGATGTCTTGAAGCTTTTATTAGCACATTTAAATTTATCATCATGTTGCCCTTGAGCTGCCTTCACCTGCATCAAAGTGTGTAAAATAAAATATTTCCTACAGAAAATCAGTAATGTTCAATTAAATCCTTAGGAAACACTGAGCTGACTGCAAGAACCTCACTTACTACCTACAGAAACATACCTGTATATCTCTTGGTACAGGCTTTAAGAAAATCAAACAACATACAGATGAGAAAACTATTTGTCCACTATTCTCCTTTCACACAAAACGGTAGGGCTCATGTATCAGTTTTGCCCCATATGTCCTGTTATGTACCTCAACTGATTAGAAAGTTTGCTTTTTCTAATTCCAATTAAATCATAAAGAAAAAAGTTTTCTTGTGTGAGAGAAATAATGCTAATTAATATTTTATTTTCCCTTCCTATCTGGTTACTCATTGAAAAGAATTTATTCATTCCGTTCCAGCATAGAAAAACCCAGGTTAATTGATGAAATAATGATTAATCACTGTCATGCATTCATTATACTATTGTTTATGAAGTATCGTTTGCCATACACAGATTACAGCAATCACAAACAGCAGTGTTACAAATAGATTAAGTGAAAGCAGTCACATCAGCTATAGGTTCAAAAAAGCTGTAGAGATTTGTAATTGAGAAAGTAATAGTTTGTATTAGAAATTTAATAAATGTTGTAAAAAAAACTATTCTGAAAGTAAACAGCAAATTCTCCCGTGAGAATTTCTGAAGTTTTACACTTACTATTTTGTGCCAGTGAGTAATACTCTCTTTTTACATTTACAGCAAAAAGACAAAAAGAAATCACTTCTCAACAATGAAACACACAACACAATACTCATTAAGAGCCACATACTGCCACAACAGTTTCACAGCGAGGACTGAAGTAATAGCAACTAAATTAGTTATGAATGTTTTGAATCTGGATTACACTGATATTTCAGTTGCAGTAAGACATATTTACCACTTTCTTTCTGTTCTGCCATAGAAAATCAGCTTGTAAAGTACAAAGGCAGATGTAGACAAGTGTGCAATCCATGGGACCATTCTTCCATGCAAATTCATATTACTTAAGAATCAACATAAAAATCTTCCAACAACTTTAACAGTATAACTGCAATATACAGAAAAAGAAACATAGGTACTTTAGTTAATGTTAAAATATTTAACATTTTTTCCAGTTTTAAATAGAAGGTTACATTGCAACTATCACAGAAAAGAGTTTATTACAGCACTCATTTTAATGGTCACATAATATAATTATTAAAATACAAGTGTCTTTGCCAGTGGTCCGTAAACATAATAAATTAAGAAAATAAACTGAAACTAACAAACAACATATATAACATTAATATTTGCACAAAAATTTCTTACATGTCTAACTATTTAAAAAAATATACCTGTGCAAAACACACAAACTTGCATTGGGAACCCATCACACACACACACACACACACACACACACACACACACACACACAAAGCCATTGAATACTTGTGCTGAAGGAACTATAATGAAATAACTTAAACATGACTGAATCATTGTGTGAATGCCCTTATGTGCCCTGGGAAGATATACATAGTATTTTCCACTTTGTCATGTCCAGGAAGATGAAAAGTATATCACCAAGAATGTGACTATTAGAAATATTCACCCAAAAGTGTTGATAAAACTGAACAATAAAGCCACCAACGGAAC
Source organism: Schistocerca cancellata (assembly GCF_023864275.1). NCBI lineage: Eukaryota > Metazoa > Arthropoda > Insecta > Orthoptera > Acrididae > Schistocerca > Schistocerca cancellata. The sequence continues at coordinate 918,063,223 of NC_064629.1, forward strand.
CTCCACTGACTGATATACCAGTCTTATCATCACACTTTGTTGAGTATTGGACTAGATGCTGGAGCTGAACGTAGGGTGTACTCTGACACTGAAATATATAATGCTACAGACAAGCCTATAGCTCCAGCAACCAAAGTATTCTTCTGAAGTACAATGCAGGTTGCAACACACAGACCGAAGTATGTCAGGTAGCGAGTCAGTTTAGCGTGGAAGTTTTGCCGTGCCTCCATTTCATCTGGAAGAAAACAGAAACAAATTCTCTTAGAAAAAATCTGTTACTTGCACTTTGATGAGGAGTTCAATAATAGCAAAATCTATTAAGCAATTAACTGAATTCATCTTCAGCTCACCATGCCCATTTCAAGATTAGCATATCATTCATTAGTTATGGTAATTATAAGCTCAATGTACAAAAAATTATGTTATCCTGGTGCACACGCACACATGAATTGTTAACCCTTTACAAACAATGCTGTGAGTTAGTCATGTGCACAACCACACATGCACTGCCTCTTTATGAGCATAAGACAGTAAGAACCTGGGAGACATTTATGTTTCAAGCGTAACAGTGGTAAAAGGGGACCAATCTTGTCTGGCTGTACCCATGGCCATACTGTGGCTGACGTTGCTGGATTTATTTATGATTCACAGCAGACTGTTCAATGTGTCTACAGGCAATGGCGTAACACACACAGCCACAGAACACGACGTCAGAATTGTAGTCCGAAAAAGGGCACGACAGAGAGGGTTCGGAGACGTGTTTCATGGGTTGTTAACCAAAATCTTTTCCACACCCTACAGGAATTGCTTCAGGCAGTGAATGAAGATCCATCTCAACCTGTTGGTGAGAAAACATTGCAATGGAATTGGCATGTAATGAACAATTGGAGTCCATCACCTCACAAGAGGCCACGGCTTGCACAGGCACATAAAGACAACAGTTAAGTTCATCTGGCTGGAAAAACGCGAGACATTTTCTGAACACTCCCTCACCCTACTACACCACGAATGGTCTGCAAAATTAGTTGCAAAACCTGTGGCCATGTTGGAAAAGCAGGTAAAATACCAACATCCACATACATGGAATTTGGTTGAATTGCATGATCAGATCTCACCGAGTGGCTTAACCTGGATACAGCATACCTGCACAGCCTTGTGGACTCACCTCCTAACTGGATCCAGGTGGTTATCAAGTACAAGGGTGAAATTACATGGTATTAAATTATGTCTAATGACTTCTGTAGGGGTGCCTAATTTTTTGTCTGGTGAGCTTATCTGACATGTAACATAAAATGGTGGCAGCATGGCACCTTATTAATAAAAAATTTGACTTTCTCTGATTAACTGTGTTATATCTAACTGCAAGCAAAGTACATACAGTGAAATTTTGTAGGAAATACAGTATTTTCAACTATAGTAATATGTGCAGTACATGTAAGGGAGAGAAGTATAGTGTGCTGTTCAGTTTCCAACACAAGCATGATTTGGCATGTGATGGTTTACTTTGTCAGCAGCTCAACTATACTGATCTGACAAACAGCTGAATTAACTGTTAGTTTTTGTATGTGTATCTTGCTAGCACTACATTCCAAAATGTAGTACTCTGAAGTAATGTCTCAACGAACAACAAAAAACTGATCTATGTTTACACACAATAAAGAAATTTGAATATGATGAGTTTGAAATTGCTTGATGTCACATCACTATTATGCGCTACTTAATGGCTTTGTTATGCTTAATTTGGTAATTTGTGTCAATTTTGTACATTTCAAAATTAATTCTCTGTTGTCATACAAATAAGTAAATTACAGGATGCCAAGCCTGTCTGGGAACATTTTACAGATTCAAAATTTTGTTTCAAAATCTTTCTGCCACGTCTTTCTAACACTCTCACAGGATAATGTCACTGTGGGCTTTGTGCTTGGCAGAACTGGGCCATCAGCATCACGCAATCATTTTCTGTACTTTGCTGACAAAACCAGCTACGTGTGTCTATAGCCAAACAATAGGAGACATGTGAAAAGGGGTTATATGTTGTTGCTGGCCATGTCTTGGAGAGCAAAGGACAGGGAAGTCTCTCTCTCTCTATCTGGTTTGAGCTTTCAGACCAAGCAGACAGCTTCTCTATCTAACTCAGTATTTTTCACACATAGCCGGCCACCAGCACATTTGAATGTGAAGCTCCTTTATTCAATTCTGATCCAGACTGGCAGGCACAATCACACAAGTGCGGCTCATGATTTCCATATTGGGGAAGGCTGTGAGAGTTTTCAATCTGAACTAACCTAGAACTCGGGCTACACTACAGATGCATTTCAGAGAGATCGTTAATATAGTGTATGTTAGCTTCACTGTATGCTTAATGTTTTCGGTAGTTTCATTTCTAAACTTCAGATGTTTAACGTTTTTATAAGCTCAAACTGTGGCATTTATGAGTTTGCATGACAAAACATTGATGTTTCCAAGACATCATGGATCTTGTGCTGCGAATGGCTGACATGATCAACTCTAGCAATTGCCCTGGTAATTTACCCACTGTGTTTGTCATACTTATGCATGTGAATTACAAAAACATGCATTTTAAGTGATAATGCACAATGATAATTCTGCTGCATTGTAAATTTCTCTATTAAAATTGCTTGTATACTCTTGCCTGGATTTATGCTGCTTTGTTGCTGATTCATGTTTGCATCAGATCTGGGTGCACCAAGTTCCTTCACTTTCATCTTAACCACATGTTCCAAAATTTTACCTGATAAATTGCACACTGAATTCACATTGTGTTGTTTCCAAACTCATGGTATGCTGTCATTATTCGCAAGACAATAAAACTCACTAACCTCATGCACAACACACACACAAAAAGGAACTTGCTAATAACACACGTTACCTGCAGTCACCAAGCAAGGAACCTAAGTAATGGGACATATTTCATGTGCGAGATATATTTTGCACACTTTTTCCTCTAATCATTCATGAAACACTTGCTAGATGGTGATACAATACCATAATCTACTGTGCTTTGGTGAGACATCTGTAAACTTATTCCAACGGTGGATAGAATAGGAATGGCAAAAACAAAACAAAACAAAACAGTACAACCCACTATCAAAAGAATAACACTAAATGTTGGTATAACGTGCATCAGAGCACAGAGATATACAGAGACAGGGATTTGACAGTGAAGTTTCAGCAACTCTGTTCATTGCCTGTTGATGTAAGCAACGGAATGTGAAAATCGTGTGTAGGTTGGTAGGACACCCTTAGAATGAAACACCAGAGCCTTCACGACATCCATAACAAGAGTTTCAAAAATAAATAAAACAGATTTCAAATTAATCTCCCCAATTTATTGCTTTCACAGTAACAAAGCTATGATTTAATAATAATAATAATAATAATAATAATAATAATAACACTATCACAATGCCACAAATATAGAATACATCACATACATTCAGCAACAGAAAGATTCACATTAAGCAGAAAGGAAGGAGGAAGGGGATTTATCGACATAAAAAAACCTACATTATGGACAGGTAGACAATTTAAGAAAATTATTTATAGAACAAGCAGAAACTAGCAAAATGCACAAAGTAATCACTCATATAAATACATCGGCTACACCACTGCAATTTCATAACCACTTCTACAACCCTTTAGATCACATAACATCAACAGATACGAAGAAAGTAAATTGGAAAAAGAAAACACTACATGGCAAGCACGCGTATCATCTAACACAGCCACACATTGATCAAGACGCATCCAACACATGACTAAGAAAAGGCAATATATACAGTGAGACAGAAGGATTAATGATTGCAATACAGGATCAAACAATAAACACCAGATATTACAGCAAGCATATTATTAAAGATCCCAATACCACAACAGATAAATGCAGACTTTGCAAACAACAAATAGAAACAGCAGATCACATCACAGGCGGATGTACAATACTAGCAAATACAGAATACCCCAGAAGACATGACAATGTAGCAAAAATAATACATCAACAACTTGCCATACAACATAAACTAATAAAACAACATGTTCCCACATACAAGTATGCACCACAAAATGTACTGGAGAATGATGAATACAAATTATACCGGAACAGAACTATTATAACAGATAAAACAACACCACGTAACAAACCTGACATCATACTCACCAATAAAAAGAAGAAATCAACACAACTAATCGAAATATCCATACCCAATACAACAAATATACAGAAGATAACAGGAGAAAAAATTGAAAAATACATCCAACTGGCTGAGGAAGTCAAGGACATGTGGCATCAGGATAAAGTTGACATTCTACCAATTATACTATCAACTACAGGAGTCATACCACACAATACCCACCAGTACATCAACGCAATACAGCTACATCCAAACTTATATATACAACTACAGAAATCTGTAATTATTGATACATGTTCAATTACCCGAAAGTTCCTAAATGCAATGTAACATATACCGTACAGTTAAAAGGAAGTCACGCTTGATCAAGGACCGCGTCACTTTCCATTTTTAACCAGACCTAAGGTCTGAGAAAGGAAAGAAGATAATAATAATAATAATAATAATAATAATAATAATAATAATAATAATAATAAAAAGTGTTAGAAACAGCAGTACAGCTGTTGCATGCAGGGTGAGTGAGGTGCCTTGAATGTGTTAATGTGCAGTATTGGGCTTGTATATCAGTGTAGTAATGGTCTCACTACTTTTCTGCATTCTTCCGTAAGTGTCATTTGCAACTAATCGTGGCAACTGGTTCTGAGGTTTGCAGAGTGATAGGACAACGTTGAACCGAATAGAAGGGGTGACCAAGAACATTTTCTGACTGGTTTTTGCTGTGTTATTTGTTCTATAAACAACAAGTTGTCTATCACTGCTATTCTATGAGGCGTGTTTTTTAAGTAAGGTCCATTATGTTGTAGACACTAGTAGTTCGCGCGCATACCATAACGAGCGCGTGTATCGTGTACCGGCATGCCTCGGGGACAACTTTGCTCAGCTCAAGCTCTGTAGCTAACCTGTACGGTTCTGTTCTGTGCTTTCAAAATGTTTAAGACTATCAATTCGCCCACCGTATGTGAGGTTCGCTAAGTGATATGGTTTTTGTCAGCAAGAAACCTGTCTGCTGCAGAAATTCATCGACAGATTTGTGAAGTGTACGGTGATACTGTTACGAGTGACAGCAAAGTGCGTACGTGGATACGAGAATTCAAAGGTCGCCATGACAACATCCAAGATGAGGACCGCTCCGGTCGCCCTTCTTTGATTACAGACGATTTGGTGGCTTCAGTTGAAGTGAGGATTCGTGAGAACAGGTGCTTCACAACAACAGGTCTCTCAAACGAATTTCCTGGTGTGTCGAGATCAGCGCTTTACAACATTGTTTCTGAACAACTAAAGTTTAGGAAACAGATTGTAACTGGAGGCAAAACATGGGTTTTACATATCACACCTGAATCGAAGCAACAGAGCACAGAATGGAGACACACACACACACACACACACACACACACACACACACACACACACACACACACACACACACTCTTGCCTGTAAAGGTGAAGGCCAAACAGACTCTGTCCCAGCGCAAAATCATGGCTTCGGTGTTTTGGGATAGGCATGGTGTTTTGTTGGTCAACTTCATGCAATGAGGAACCACTATCGATGCAGAAGCATACTGCCAAACCCTGAGAAAGCTACACAGAGCGATTCAAAACAGAAGATGCGGCATGCTGCCAAAGGGAATTTTTCTTCTCCATGACTACAGGTCAGACCCGCGATTTATTGGGCAGTTTTGGCTGGGAAGTTTTCGGCCACCCACCCTACAGTCCTGATCTTGCGCCAAGCGATTACCATCTGTTCCTCCACCTCAAACAACACCTCAGTGGCAACCGTTACAATGATGTGAAAATGGCAGTGAACTCTTAGTTATCGGAGCAGGCAGCAAGTTTTTATGAAGAGGGTATTTTAAAATTGGTTGAAGGTATGATACATGTTTGAACAAACTTGGCAACTATGTCAAAAAATAGAGTGAAGCGTGTACTTTCTAAAAATAATTTTACTTTTTTTAAATAACCTTTCGTTGTGTACTTATGTTCAAACGGACCTCATTTAACGCCTCGTACATCTACATAATACTCCGCACGCCATCGTACGGTGCGTGGCGGAGGATAAACCATACCACTACTAGCCATTCCCTTTTCTGTTCCACTCGCAAACAGAGCAAGGTAGAAACTACTGTCTATACGCCTCTGTACAAGTCCTAATCTCTCAAATCTTATCTTCATGTTCCTTATGCGATATGTACATTGGCAGCAATATAATCATCCTGCAGTCAGCGTCAAATGCGGGTTCTCTAAATTTTTTCGATAGTGCTCCTAGAAAAGAATGTCGTCTTCCCTCTAGTGATTCCCACTTAAGTTCCCAAGGCATCTCCTTAATACTTGCATGTTGTTCAAACCTACTGGTAACAAATCTAACTTGGTGTGGATTCCCAACACTTGAGCAGTACTCAAGAATAAGATGCACCAGCATCTTATAAGTGGTCTCCTTTGCAGATGAACCACACTTTCCCGAAATTCCCCCAATAAACCAAGTCCACCATTTGCCTTCCCTATTACAGTCCTTACATGCTCATTCCCTTTCATACTGCTCTGCAACATTACATCTAGATATTTAATCAATGTGACTGTGCCAAGCAGGACACTGCTAATACTGCATCTGAACCTTATAGGGTTTGTTTTTCCTATTCATTTGCATTAACTTACATTTTTCTACATTTAGAGCTAGCTGCCATTCATCACGCCACCTAGAAATTTTGTCCAAATCATCTCGTATCCTCCCATAGTGACTCAACAATGACACTTTCCCATACACCATAGCATCGTCAGCAAACAGCCTCAGACTGCTACCAGATCATTTGTGTATATAGAAAATATACAGTGGTCGTATCACACTTCCTCGAGGCATTCCTGATAATACCCTAGTCTCTGACAAACATTTGCCATCAGGGACAACGTAGTGAGTTCTGTTACTTAAGAAATCTTTGAATCCTCACATACCTGGGAACCTATTCTGTATGTTTGTACCTTTGGTAACAGTCAGCAATGTGGCATCATGTCACATGCTTTACAGAAATCTAAGAATATGGAATCTGCATGTTGCCCTTCATCCTTGGTCCAGAGGATCTCATGTGAGGAAAGGGTAAGCTGAGTTTCTCACGATTGATACTTTCTAAAACTGTGCCAATTTGTGAACAGAAGCTTCCCCCACCCCTCAAGGAAATTTATTATATTCGAAATGTGAATATGTTCAAGGATTCTGATAATGGTCTGTAATTTTGTAGGTCCGTTCTTGTACCCTTCTTATGTACATGTTCTTATACAGATATACATAAACCGTCCCATACCACCACTGGCCTGGACTGGACACTACTGGCAAAATTAATGCATTACTTCACATACTCCATGTAAGATCCTCACCCTAATTTTTCAGGTTTGGTGAACCTATACATTATTGTTTGTTAATTGCAATTTACTAATGTCAACTTTGGACCACAGTTAAGGCACTCTGTTTTACCTGAAGATCAATGAAAATGTAGGAGCAATGCTTTTCTCTATGTACAGTACTGAAAAATGTGTACTAACCGTTCCAAATCTGTGACCTCTCCACAATCATTCTACGTTTACAGTAACTGGGACAATAATGGTAGTCCTGCCTTTTGCACAAGAACATGCTCTTCCCTCGACATGGTAATTAAACGGAGAAAATGGCTGCCTAATCTATACTGAGTTTCAAGAGATCAACCTTACTACTCAGTGTAATGGAAACAGATTCTCATGGAACAACTCGATGGCCAGAAATGGAGAGAGACAGTGGGATCCCAAATGATAATGTTTTCTTTACTGAAGCTCAAAGCAAGAAAATAAACCATTTACACAGTAACAAATGCTCTCTCTGATCAGTGTGCACAGTTAGTTAGGATGAACAACATAGTGCCTTACAGTATGGATACTTCTCAGTAGAAATCTGAATAGTTAATGACTCCAGGACACATGTTTTTAACAATTGTTTACAAAAGATAACCTGGGATGAAATTTATAATGAACCAAATGCAGACATATAATTTAATCTATTCCATGATAAATTCATATCAGTATTTGAAAAAAGCTTTCCACAAAAGATAATTACAAATGAAAAACACCCATGTAAAAAATAAATAAATAAACAAACCTGAATCACTAGAGGGATTAAAGTATCTCATGAAAGGAAAAGGGAAATGTCTCTGTTGGCAAGAACAAGTAGAGGTCCTGCAGCAGTTGCACACAACACACCTTCTCAAAATTACTAAGAAAGGTTATTAAAAATTGAGGAAAATGTACATAATTTCAGAAATCAGTAATTCCAACAACAGACTTTAGTCTAAGAGGAATGTAGTGAAATGAGAGACAGACAAGCAGCCACAAATCAGATCGTCATCACTATTGAACTGAATGAAAGGGCTATAAATGGTGGGTCACAGGTAACAAATCTATTTAATAAGCATTTCTTAAGTAAGTAGAAAGTATCGGGACAAACAGTTCAAGTGAAAAATTACAGCAGTGTGTTAAAAAAGTACCTAGCAAATTCCAGCATATAAATGTATCACAAACTTCTTCTGAAATTAAGAAAATTTAGTCTCTCAAAAATAAAAGCTCATCTAGTTTTGATGGTGTTTCCAACAGAGTACGAAATATTTGTTGCCATACAATGAACCCTGTCTTATCTGAAAAATGTAGTGCATCACTAACTTGACATATTTTTCCAGAGGGGCTGAAACTGTAAAAACCCTATCCCAGAACAGTGACAAAAGAGATGTCAATAACTGCTGACCTGTTTCAGTGCTGGCATTCTCCAAATTTTTGAGACGTTCATGTGTTCCAAAACAGTATCTCATCTGAGCAAAAATAACATCCTCAGCAAATCATAATTTGGATTTCAAAAGAGCTGCCCTGCTGAGAATGCGTGTTCACTTACCAAATTTTACAAGCACTAAATAATAAAATAGTACCAGCTGGTATTTTTTGCAATCTATCTAAGACACTCTACTAGATTTATTTATTTATTTTATCCATCTTTCAGCATTAACACGCAAGCAATGTTGTCAGAAGAATTACAGCTATTTGTACATTATGTTTTACATAACAAATTATTACATGGTAAAATATAGCAGTGTTGTACCCTATTAGCTTATAGCTGCCTCTACACCCATATCTATACATAGAAGTAAGCCTTAATTTATCAATAAATTAGATCATCTTTACAACTATTCTGAAATTCTTGTACACTATAGAAAGTATTTTCCTTGATCCACACTTTGGTTTTAGTTTTGAAAATATCCAGTGAAACTAATTGAGCCTGTACAAGTAAAGTGTTGAATAATTTTATGCCTATGTATTCATAGCTGGATTGTGTATTCTTAAGCCTGGTTGTGGGTGTATCAATCATATTTGTTTGTCGAGTATTGTGTTGATGAACAGATTTCCTTATAGTGTAGTGGTTTAAGTTTTCTTTTATGTTTAATAGGCAACAATATATGTAAAGAGATGGGACTGTGAGAATTTTAAAGCCTTTAAAATAAGGTCTACATGAGGCCTTTTGTCAGTGGAGATGTCTAATTGCTTTTTTCTGGCAAGTGAAAATTGTTTTGGCTCCTGGGGAGTTACCCCATAAAAGAATGCCATATTGTAGAGGGCAGTGAAAGAAGGCGTAGTATCTATGAAGTAATAAATCTTGTGTAACACGTGTGTAGTTTGGCTAGTAGGTAGATAACTCGTGATAACTTTCGACATACGTAATCTGTATGTGAGTCCCACATTAATTTCGAGCCAATGTGTATTCCTAGTAGTTTAACAGATGATAACTCAGTGTTACTGTTTGATAGACTGAAGATTATCTTGACAGTCTTTTCATGGCTCATAGTTAACTCATTAGCGTTAAACCAGATATTAGATATTTTGAGACATTCTTCACTTTCCTCCTTCAATTTGTTTATATCCTTTGTGGAATTAGCTAATGTTGTGTCATCAGCATAGAGCATAGATTTACAGGGTAAGTTACTCGGAAAGTCATTTACAAATAATATAAATAGTAGAGGGTCAAGCACTGAGCCCTGAGGAACACCTTGTTTTATACTTAGAGTCTGTGACTTTGGCCATTATGCTTTACAATTTGTTTTCTATTGCTGAGGTATGATTCATAGTGAGAGTTCCAAGTGTTTCATTCCATAGCAACACAGTTTATCTAATAATAATTTGTGGTTAACTGAGTCAAAAGCCTTACTCAAATCAATTTGAATGGCTTCAACAGATAATTCTGACTCGAATGAGCTTAGTACAAAAGAGATACGGTTTTCAACTGCTTTGACTGTTGATAAGTTTGACCTAAATCCATACTGAGAATCATTTAATATGTTATTGTCCGATAGGTGTATGCATATTTGCTGCAGTATGCAATATTCTATTATTTTTGAGAGAAGAGGCACAAGTGAAATTGGTCTGTGAATCCCAGTGTTCTCCTAAGATAAATTGAAGTTTTATGGGATTGGCTGTATCACCAACCAATGGATAATGTTATATCTAACAAAAAGAATGCAAAACGTTGTACTTAGTAATTCAACAACTATAGTCTGGGGATGTTATTCTGACTGAGGAGAAATCACACATGGGGTTCCCTAAGGCTCAATCTTAGATCAACTATTGGTCCTCACACATGTAAATGATGTTCCATCTAATAAAACAAGCAGAATTAGTTCTTTTCGTAGATGACACTAGTACTATAATCAGTCCAAGTGTACATGCAGAAACAAGAGAAATGGTAAGCAGTGTTCTTAAGAGTATCATTGACTTGTTTTCTGTGAATGGTCTTATGCTGAGTTGTAAAAAGACACAACATATTCAGTTCTGCACATCTAGGGGTACTAGTTCAGTGATGTGTGTAACATGTTGTGAGGAAATAATAAATAGGGTGGAAACTCCAAAATTCTTAGGTGTCCATAATCATGAGAATTAAAATTGGAAAAAGCACACTTTAGAACTTCGAAAATGACTTAGCTCTACCACATTTGCACTTATAGTCATTGCAAATCTTGGGGAGAGACAAAACAGTAAGTTGACTATTTAGCTTATTTTCATTCACTAATGTCAGATGGAATAATGTTTTGGGGTATCTGTTCTTTAAGGAAGAAAGTCTTCATGCGCAAAAACGTGCTGTAAGAATAATATGTGGTTCTCATCCACAATAATCTTGTAGACATCTGTTTAAGGATTTGGGCATTCTCATTACTGCTTCACAGTATATTTATTACCTCATAAACTTTGTTGTAAATAATCTACTGCAGTTCATAAGGAACAATGATGTACATAATTCCAATATCAGAAGGAAAAAAGACAGTCATTATACCACATTGGGTTGACTTTAGCACAAAAATGGGTGTGCTAGGCTGCCACTTGATCACTTACCCAGGGATATAAAAAGTGTCTGACAGCAAACTGAAATCTGACAAAAAAAAAAAAAAAAAATTAAAAGTTCTCTCATTAACACCTCCTTTTATTCCATAGAAGAATTTCCATTACTATAACATGTAAAAGATGGTGGACAGGGAGTGCTAATAATTTTTTTCCTTCTTCTTTCTTTTCTTTTAACTTGTGGATGTTCAGTGTGTAGCCATACTTACAAATTAATTTGGGATGTAGATGTAAAATGATCTGTTCCACATCATTACAATTTATCATGCAAAATGATCCTGGAACATCAAACTAACTATCTAAATAACTAACTAAGCAAGCACAGAGTGCTTACATCTCTAATTCGTCCACCCTCTGTGCAACTGTCACACAGCTAGGTGGGCGATGGGAGCAATTTTTCACTGATGGAGAAGCTATCTGGAATTTATTCAGCCAGTTTAACAGTTAAGTACAGACTAATTTTACAGTATGTGGATAGTGTGTTTCTGAACATTATGAGAAGATGCTGAGATGGAAGGAAGAAGACATGGTATGTGATGGATAGGTTCCCATGGCAAACATTCAATGAATGGAAAATACAAAAAATAATAAGAGACATTCAAGCGAGCAAGAGGAGTTGAAATACCAAATTCACAGCTTGCAGAATGACATAAGCTTTCCTACGCCCAGTATACCTCAACTGATCAGAGTTCTCAAACCTCACTCTCCCATTAACACACACCTCCTTCATTCTCTCCCGCCACCACATCATCATCATCATCATCATCATCCTCATCATCAATTAGCTTGCCTATCTTCTGCAAAGAGAAGGAATGTCTTGCTCTGCAGCACTGAAACCGCCGAGTTGAAAATGTGTGAACCTCTTAGCGCAATATTCACTTCTCTGTGCCAACTATTTTTCTATTTGAGTCTGTCTATATCTGAAACTTTATTTATTGACTTTTTGCACTTGTGTAACTATAATACTGTGATCATTACAGAGGACAAAAATTCAAATACAACAGCTACCAAATTTAGTATTCAACAATATTGACAATTTTCATTGCTTACCTACACAGATGTTGTCTTCCTTTTTGTAACCTTTGGCACATTTAATACACAGATCAGGGCCATCACCATAGCACCCATCACACGCTCTGTCACATTCTGTAAAATAATACGGAGGTGAATGACATACACCTTTGAAATTTTTATATGTGATTTACCTCAACCCTTAGATCTGATCTACCATAAACTGTTGGCAATGAGATTACACTGTTATGGTGTTTGTATGGCTTCCTAAAACCTGGGTTGAGTCCTGTTTCACTGGCAAACAGAGGTAGAAAAAAAGTCATAAAAAGATTACTTTTCAGCATGTAAGAATGTTAAACAGTACACTGAGGCAGTCAGCAACACTTTTTGTATGTGATGCCAGTCTTTTTATTACAGGAAATGGTAACAATTTATAGGGAAAAAATTGGACAACAGCAGAGGCAAAAATATCACATAGTGGTAATTTTTTGGTTGCATATGACTAGATAGTACAGTTAATACACTTTAGAGATTTAAGGCAGATAGTAATAAATAATATAATTTTGGAATCAGTGGGTTGTAACACTGACACATAGCTAATACAAAATTTCTTGGAGTATTGTCAGGTGACCATAATACACTGTAGTAAAAACATTGTCCTAAACATTGCCATATTCACTGAACATTCACGCACCAAATCATTACTGCCGCCTTTCTAAGACATGACCAAGCCATTAATGAAATATAAAGAAGGAAGACTGGGGCCTGACATTCTGTTGATGAGAAGGCCATTAGAGATGGACCACAAGTTCTGTCGGCACTAAGATGTGAAAGTAAGTTGGCTATGTTCTTTTCAAAGTAACCATCCTTGCATTCGTCTTAATTGCTTTAGAGAAACCACAATAAATCTTATCTAGTTGTCGTCCTGAATTTATGTCCAAGTTTTTTGGTGTGTACAATCAGAAAATACTGTTGACTAGCTATTAAATATCATGTGAACAAATAAGATACACTTCTTACTTGTTGGAAGTGGAAATGCATATAACTTCATTAAGTAATGACTTTGTCATTTTATTGACTCTTGGTGAAAAAATTTAACTGAATTCTGTGAAAATTGTTACTTTTTAAACCCTCACTTTCTTACTACTTGTTACTATATTAATTATTACCAACCAGTATTTCTCAATGTATTGATCTGCAAATAAAATTTTAATTTATGTTCCATGTTTAATGCCTTTTGTCTTATGGGATACTGTTCCTGTGTTCTGTAAAAGTTAGCAATAAGAATAGCATGTACAATAGCTACCATTCTTGGAAATGCCTGTGGAAAAACATTTGGCTTATTATACACACTCACTCACTTATCAAGTTTATTTTTTAAAATGTTTGGGGACAGTAATAATAATTTTAGATCAATAGCAACATTCACAAACATTATACACAAATAAAACATTATACTGTTGTAAACTTTGCTACCAAGTTTAGGGGTGAAAATAGATTTCCCCGTTTGGAGTAACAACCTTCGACAAGCTGCCTGTAGAGAAAACAAGAAATGGGGACCTCATTACAAACTAAAAATAGAATTAATAGTGGGTACTGTAAGCCATTCCACCTCTAAGAAATCAGATTACATAAAGTTGAGCGTCCGCAGTCAACTTAAGTAACATAAGTAGCCATGATACTTTTCAATTTATCTCCATTCTCATAGTCTGTAAATAAATTATCCTTTGACAATTATCAAACTAAATCTTAAGCAGATGAAGAATTGAACACTTATTTAATATGACTGTAAAATCTTCTGTTTTCAAAGTATTAGCCCCTCTGTTAGTTGTATACAATGTTGATTTGGAGCTCAAACAGTATATATAGTCTGCAAATGATTGGTTAATTGTTAGGCAGCAGTCAGAAACAATTTCTGTAGACTATATTATGTCAATTAATGAATACATTGGCTTATTCCACATCCCTGAAAGTTCTCCTGCATGGTAGAATCTACAGAATACCATACACTGATTAATTATAAGCTCAATGTTTGAATGCTCAGTATCACATGAACAGAAGTGTCCTTACCTAAACAGGAAAAGGACCCCTCATTGTTGACACAAAACTGGTTTTTACGGCATGCTCTGTCTAAGGACAAACACTCATCTACATCAATGCAGCCCATTTTTTCATCCTTCAGCCACCCTTCTCTACATGAAGAACATCCTAAAAAACAGAGACAGTGAAATTTCTTATTTAAAGCCTTTTCATTTTGTGATTTGCAATGTATTAGTACTGGCATAATTCACATACAGAGTAAAGTGGAAAATTCTATTCACAAAGAAGCAAATGTATGTTTGTCAGTTGTTCTGAGAACTGCACCAACCCATTTGTTTCTTAGTGATATCTATATAAAGATTATTCTAATTTGGGCACTCTTAATTGAAGCAATACAAACGTCAGGTCACATATTTGAAGGTCTGTAGTCCACTTACCAGTCTGTACTGTGATTGTTCATCTCTGGCAATGCTTTGTGTTAGTAGAAAAAAAATTTGTTCTATCATTGATTGAATTCCATGATGTCTACAAATAGCCCTAAAAATGGTGAAGCAGGCTAGTTCACCATTGGATGGGGTGGGAGGGTAGGGGGAGATAATGCCAAATGCCATCTACATTCAATGTGCCCAGCAAATGCTTGTGGTCCAAAACCAATGTTCGAGTTGATAACACCTGAACTTTTTTCTACATTTTAGATATGATCAGCATATCTGTGTACAGACCTCCAGAACTGGAGCCAATTTAGAAAACTTAAAATCCATGAAAATAAGCCTACTATACAAAAAAAAGGTCATACTGATCCAAACAGCATGTAACACACCCATAAGCACTGAGCCTTAAACCAAATAAATTACAGCATACACCTTCAGCACAGTTAAAATATCCCCTGAACAGCACCGAATCTTGTCTATATTGTGCATCCCTAGCACACGGTAACTTTGCATGGCTGCCCAAGGTCTATAACCAATGTTATGTTACATATCAGTCACATGCAGGTCAAAAAGTAATTTGTTTGACAAGACAACATGTATTGTACACCACATCCTGTTGGTCATAGCTCTTAACCGATTGTAACCAGTTAGGAATGAGAAAGGGTGCTGCATGCACCTCTGTTCAGTCAACACTATTTTCTACTAAATAGTACTCAATCAAAAACAGGTGCACTGAGATCTTACAACAATTCCTGCCTCCTTCCAAGATGAGCTTTAGCACCAAGTAAGGAAAAAATCTGTTTGGACCCCTTTAATCGGAACCCTCCGTTGGCTGCAGTTCTGAAGGGAATTCATCATAGATACATCTTCACTTCTACCACAGCAAAATGTGAGGCAATGAAACAGAGATCTGCTGCTGCCTTTGTAGAATGGTCTTCACTATCCTACAGGGCCATTGCCTTT
Source organism: Schistocerca cancellata (assembly GCF_023864275.1). Lineage (NCBI taxonomy): Eukaryota > Metazoa > Arthropoda > Insecta > Orthoptera > Acrididae > Schistocerca > Schistocerca cancellata. The sequence goes on from NC_064629.1 coordinate 918,079,205, forward strand.
TTGAGCTCAATAGGATAAGCCTAATGTCCCATATTGTACACAGTGAACTCGATAGGGACTGCCCTTTGCGACCTACATGGACACAGTGTAACACTAGTGTACACCCCGAAATTACTTGTCTCCCACTTCACATCATCTGTGGGTATCTGACTTTACTAGAAGCTTTGACATGACATTTGATTAGCATTTTGTCCAGTGAGTTTATTACTGTATTGCTACTGAACTCAGTAAGTTCCAAGCCAACTGAAATTATAAGTCATTAATGAAATGTTTTATGTAAATGATAATATAAAATACACGGTTGCTTCATCAGGAATGCGTTACTTACAACTGTTGCTATCATCAGCAACAGCATAGATAATTTTGCAACAGTTGTTAGATTTTATATACTGAATCCATTGTAAATTACTGAATCCAGCATTACTCTCTCCTATCTCAATTAACCAATATTCACAAAGGCCCATGTCTACTGGTCCTCTCTGATTTCATCCAGATTTATGATATATGCAGGGCGTGACCAGAAACGAAGGTGGTGGAAGTGGCAGCTCCAGATAGCAAAGCTTCTAGAAAAAATAGCATTTTTGGCATGAGTCAGCAAATCATGCACCATTTATCTTGGTGTAATTTCCAGGCAGTAGAATGGTTATCTGAGGGTCATGGCATTGAGTTCTTATCCAGAAGCAGCTGCTTTTTATATTAAATTTTTATGTAACTTCCACTGCAAATAACCGGAAATAATGTTAATTACATTTATTGATATTATAATAAAGGCATGAAAAGGAAAGGCAAACACCCGCACGCGCGCACACACACACACACACACACACACACACACACACACACACACACACAGACATTTGTAAAGGCCTTTACAAATGTCTGCTTGTGTCTGTGTATGTGCGGATGGATATGTGTGTGTGTGTGCGCAAGTGTTTGCCTTTCCTTTTCATGCCTTTATTATAATATCAATAAATGTAATTAACATTATTTCTGGTTATTTGCTGTGGAAGTTACGTAAAAATTTAATATAAAAAGCAGCTGCTGCTGGATAAGAACTCAATGCCATGACCCTCAGATAACCATTCTACTGCCTGGAAATTACACCAAGATAAATGGTGCATGATTTGCTGACTCATGCCAAAAATGCTATTTTTTCTAGAAGCTTTGCTATCTGGAGCTGCCACTTCCACCACCTTCGTTTCTGGTCACACCCTGCATATATCATAAATCTGGATGAAATCAGAGAGGACCAGTAGACATGGGCCTTTGTGAATATTGGTTAATTGAGATAGGAGAGAGTAATGCCGGGGTCAGTAATTTACAATGGATTCAGTATATAAAATCTAACAACTGTTGCAAAATTATCTATGCTGTTGCTGATGATAGCAACAGTTGTAAGTAATGCATCAAAAGAGACTAAAATCATGACAGATTTGTGACTTTATCAATTTGTCACTTTCCAACACAGAACTGTATGACTGACTGGCTGGTTGGTTGATTTGGGGCAGGGGACTAAAGTCATCGGCCCCATCTGATTAGTGAAGGATGGAGAACGAAGTCAGTCATGCTCTTTCAAAGGAACCATCCCAGTGTTTGCCCGCAGCGATTTAGAGAAATCATGGAAAACCTAAATCAGAAAGGTAGGACATGGGTTTAAAGCATTGCAATGAAATGTAGCATGCAAACAGCAACACAAGTTAGTGAGCCCTGTCACTTTAGTACCATATTTACATTCCTAGCAAAGTAACCTCATTACAGATCAGTGACTGGGACACACACACACACACACACACACACACACACACACACACACACACACACACACACACAGTGATTTGTCTTGTTGATTGTGGCTTCTCATTCCCCACCTCTAGATACTAAACCTCCCACAGATGCAAATTTACTCCATACGGAGGTTATGACATGTAACTTCATAGGAAAACGCTTTAATAGCTACAAAAGTGTTCCTTCAAGAACCCTTTGTTTTTGCTCCAACCTTTGTAAAGAGCATGTGAGAGAAGTTTATTTGGAATTCGAAGCAAGATTCCAGCACATTTAACTTAAAAGCAGGAATGTATGACAAATGTACAAACCAGTATGCACTTTTCATCATATGAAGCAAATCTTAGGTATTGGATTAGATTATAAAACTCAAAGTCTTGGTCATAAGTTACTTTATTAAAATTGATAATCGATTCAATGTTAATGAAGTAGCATATAACCAGGACACTGAGTTGTATAATCTAATCTGATACAAAGGTCATCGGTCTCCTCAAGAGGGTCCAATCAGCCCTCATTTTGCAAACTTATAAGTAGCATTTGTGGAAATGAGAATTGTTCTGCACTATACACAAAATAAGGAACAACACTGCCTATTATAGCAGTTAATGAAGGTAGCATAATTTATTCGAAAATTGTTTTATGAACTTCCAGCACGCTGGAACAGCTGTGGATCAGTAACTTCTGTTAATCAGTACAACAACAAACCACTCCAGAGTTACAAATTTCACTTTTTTTTTATTCATTTTATGACTATTTTCAGGTCGAGACCCACTTTCAAATCATTGTAACATAGTCAAAAGTGGTATTTCCAAGAAATGAATGTTTGGAAATAACATTTTTGACTATGTTACAATGATTTGAAAATGGATACACCGCGAAACTAGTCATTGAGTGAATAAAAAAGTGAAATTTGCAAATTTTTACTGGTTTTTCATTGTACTAAAAATTGTTTTGACTGATTATATATGTACACACTTTGGAAGCAGTTACAAGAATTTTACCTGTACATGAGAATATAAACTCCTGTCATACCGGTACCTATATTTTAAAATTGGTATAAGCATTTATTGTAACCACTAAGATTAAAGTTTTTCTATTACCATTACATTAATCAAAAATAATGGGGTACTTTACAATAGCGATGTCAATGTTAAGATCATTAATTCTGGAGATATTTCATTAATGACAAAATCAAAGGAAGAAAACAAGAGGGAGGTAAGAAATGGAAAATTCAACAACAAAAGGTCAACAAAACCAAAACAGTGACAGAAGAAAAAAGGCCACTATTAAAAAATAGAAATGTCGAGTACACAACATACTCTTAAAGAGGGATGGGAAGAAACTCCAACTTTCCTTATGTAACAGACTTAATCCACCAGGACTGCATTTGAATCTTTGCATCAGTATTAGGAATACCGAGGTCATTGCACACTTGGCAGAGTGAGACATTCTTTCTTCAACTAATCTTTACTATATACAGGAAGCTTCAATTTAAGGCACAAGATGACGTGGAATAAATATTTCACATTCGAAGCAATGTTCAAATGTTTTTGGAAAAAGCAATACCAATGGGAACAGAAAAGCTTAATTCTCTCCCAGAATCCACAATGGTTTTAGATTTAACAGATGACAGTGTAGCAGCAATGGCGAAATGGATGGAGAATGTTTTAATACTTTCCACACACCAAGAACACAGACTGGACATATCTATATGTACATTGCTACTATGCAAATCATGCTTAAATGCCTGGGAAAGGGCTCATAGAATCACCTTCAAAATAATTCTTTGTTATTCCACACTCTAAAAGTGCACAGAAAAATGAACACTTAAATCTTTCCATGTGAGCTCTGATTTCCTTAATTTTTTTGATGTTGATCCTTTCTTGCTATGTAGGTGGGCATCAATAAAACATTTTCACATTCAGAGGTGAAAGCTGGTGATTGAAATTTAGTGAGAGGATCCTGCTGCAATGACAAATGCCTTTATTTTGATGATGTCCATCCCAAAACCTGTATCATGTCTGTGATACTCTCCCCTATTTCTCGATAATACAAAATGTGCTGCCCTTCCTTTGAACTTTCTCGATGCATTCCATTAATCCTATTTGGTAAGGATCCCACACTGCACGGCAGTACTCCGAAAGAGGATGGACAAGTGTAGTGTAGGCAGTGTCTTTAGCAGATCTGTTGGATCTTCTAAGTGTTCTGCCAATAAAATGCAGTCTTTGGTTCGCATTCCCCACAACATTTTCAGCGTGTTCTTTCCAATTCAAGTTGTTCATAATTGTAATTCCTAGGTATTTAGTTGAATTTATGACTTTTAGATTTGACTGATTTTTTTGTGTAACTATAGTTTAACATATCCCTTTTAGCACTCATGTGGATGACCACACACTTTTCATTATTTAGGGTCAATTGCCAATTTCACACTATACAGATATCTTATCTAAATCTTTTTCCCATTAGTTTTGATTTTCTGATGACTTTACTAAAGGATAAATGACAGCATCATCTGCAAACAACCTAAGTTGGCTCCTCAGATTGTCACCTAAATCGTTTGTATAGATAAGGAACAACAGGGGGCCTACAACACTACCTTGAAGAATGCCAGAAATCACTTCTGTTTTATTCAATGACTTTCCACCTGTTACTACAAACTGTGACCTCTGACAGGAAATCACTAATCCAGTCGCATATATCATAAGCATGCAATTTGATTAAAACCACTTTTGAGGTACGGTGTCAAATGCCTTCTGGAAATCTAAAAATATGAAATCAATGTGAAATACTTCGTCAATAACACTGAACACTTCATGGGAGTAAAGAGTAAATCGTGTTTCACAAGAATGTTGTTTTCGGAATCCGTGTTGACTGTGTCAATAGCCTGTTCTCTTTGAGGTAATTCATAACATTTGAACAGAATACATGTTATTTACTCCTGCTGCATATTGACATTAATGATATGAGCCTGTAATTTAGTGGATTACTCCTATTGCTTTTCTTGAGTATTGGTGTGAACTGCGCGAGTGAGCCGTCGTATATGATTGTTAAGTATGGAGCTATTAGATCAGCATACTCTGAAAGGAGCCCAATGGTATACAATACGAACTGGAAGACTTGCTTTTATTAAGTGTTTTAAGTTGCTTCACTACTCCGACGATATCTGCTTGTAAGTTACTCATATTGACAGCTGTTCTTGATTGACGTACGAACACCATGCAAGAATTTTTGAGGAAATAACCCAAATTTCAGTTTTTTTCCCTCTAAGTATTTTCCTTCAAGTAGTATACACTGGTACAGCCTCTCAAACTACTTAATGAAGGCTCCAAAATATGCCTCAATGGGGAGGCTTCCCTGGAACACTTCACAGATTCAACTTCTTATGGGGCTTCAACTTTATGTACATGTTCTCTCTTAATTCTGAGAAAAAAAAATTCACACGAATCCCTAACAAGAAAGATAGCAGCTTTAATGATGATGAAGTGCCTGGATTTGTAATACCTTAAGGGAAAGTCCAATTGTTTTCTTTTTATAATAATGGAGCTTCCTGTACAGAAAAATATGTAAATAAGGGAAAAGTACCCACTTACTGATAGAGAACTGGTGCATGATACACAAACATTTAATACAAAACACTTAACACTAGCTTTCGAACTATTGCTCTTTTTCTTGTGAGAGAGCACATATTTACACACACAACCACACAGACACCCAAATGTACACGCTTGCAGCAACAGTCACCCCAAGTGTCTATGTTTGTATGTTTGTTTTGTGTGTGTGTGTGTGTGTGTGTGTGTGTGTGTGTGTGTGTGAGAGAGAGAGAGAGAGAGAGAGAGAGAGAGAATGTCTGTACTCACATGAGAAAAAGACCAAGACCCCAACAGCTAGTGTTAACTGTTTCTTACTGTTTCTGTGCGCCATGCCCCAGCCGTCTATAGAGTAACTAACTCATTGCCTTTCCCTTATTCAACGTATTCTCTCTTTCTGCTACATAAGCCTGGAGTACAAACTCAAACTTTCAATGGTTTTCTCCACCATTATTATCAGGAGAAAGTGACTGTTGAGACTGCTAATGTGGTGCCATTAAAACCAATATGCAGCCTACGACTGGCCAATCTGAAAGCAATGACAGAAGTTATGCAATTTGCATATGCTGCCAGATGTGTGCTGTCTACAATGGAGGGACACTAATAACGCTACTGCTCCCATAGGAAGATCAGAAACACTGAATTTCTCTGACGCAAAAAGTGCCTACTACCATATACCACTACAGCTGTAGCCATTGTCCCAACACAAGTTGCCACTGCACACTGGCCTTAATGGTCTCCATGGTGACAGCCAGTGTAGTGATGCATGGGCAAAGATTTTTGTTTCATTACAAATAACTTTATATTAGTTTGAGCATCTGAGCTTGGCTATGGTTAATTTGTCTAAATATCTATTTTTGTGTCATATGCATTCTGGCTTCCAGTAATTTATAACATTTCTCATACATGGGACAGTAATTGTACTAGTCATCAATACACTTAACATTCAGGATGCTGGGCATAGACTTTGACTGTTTTACTGGGTGCTATTTATCTTATCTTTTTGGGCATTATGAAAATAGACTACCTCGCCTCCTTGGGACCCAGTGTATTTCATTAGAGTTAATGCTGGATAAAGTAATACGTCCTAAAGCCTTATCTTGCAGTTGCTTAATGTATTTGCAGTTTTCTTATGGTTTTATAGCCATCATATTTTAGAACTGATGCAAATGATATTTAATCTGCGAACCTAGGAGGTCCATTTCAGAAATATTTGCATCATTATGCATTAAAATAATTAAAAATCTATCTTCTGGGTCAAGGGTGATGAGACAAGCCAGCTTGTGGTACACCTTTCCATTTTGATTATGAACTTTACATTGATATGCAAGCTATATGCATTAAATGAACTGCCGATTAGCTTTGATATCATATGATCAGATTATTAATATGTCATTAAATGGCTCTACGCACTATGGGACTTAACATCATAGGTCATCAGTCCCCTAGACTTAGAACTACTTAAACCTAAGGACATCACACCCATCCATGCCCCAGGCAGGGTTCGAACCTGTGACCGTAGCAGCAGCACAGTTCCGGACTGAAGCACCTAGAAGCATTCGGCCATGGCGGCCGGCTAATATGTCATTAATGGAACGAAATGAGGAAGAGGGTTGACGAGTATCTCTCGAGATTGGTCAGTCTATGGCTGTTCGGCTGTTCTGCATGTAATTACATAAAGTCCACTGCCAAAAAAAAAAAAAGGGGGTGACCATCAAAGAATACGAAAAAAATCATAATGCATGTGATCTCTTAAAAGGCGTGATGTACCTTTAACATACAAGGAGAGATTACAACCATGTTGGTCTATCAGCTTGGTCAACCTCATTGGTTTTAAACTGATGTTTGTAGCAACCAACTAAGGGCAACAGCAATTTATTTACACATTTAGTTAGCTTGTAGGTGGGAGAGCCCACAGTCCTGATAATAGGTGTTACTGGGAGATTACAGAGTTTAAGAACACACTGTACAGCCTCTCAGATTCTTTATCACATTGTCAGATATGCCAGAATTCAAGAAAGTGCTATTTTCTTTCGAACTGGTATGCAGAATCATGTTTTAATATACTGTATGTAACCTGCTCCAAAAGTCACATTTATAGTCATAATGGAGGAGAACTGAAGTTGCCAGTATTTAATGTTTTCACTTAATGTAAATCAGATGACTGTCAGCCTATCTGGGCACCAAAAAACAACTCAAAGTAACATCTTCACGATCAGAGACATCGCCAAACAGTCTCAGAAAAGAGTGGTTTCAATGGTATCTAACATTGGCTATCTGTGTTCCTTGGGAAAAAAACTGAACAACTGGAAAGGCATAATCAATTTTGATGAGATGACGGTACATGCCACGTTGGGGGATATTAGATATCCTGATAACGGTTGCAACGTCGTCAGCCAACAGACAGCATAGTGGCATAGCTACCAGAGTGTCATCTATGTCTACCCTTTAATAGGTAATGCTCACAGTCAGAAGGCCCAGTGTCGTGCGCACATGTGAAACAAGTAGGCAACCACACCACAGAGATGCACTCTTGCTTCCTACAGCCAAATGACCGAGTTTCAAAGGGGTCAAACTGAGGCCTTCCGAGTGTCAGGAAGTTCCTTTTGGAGAATCGCAACACAAGCTGGACATGTCGTGACAGTTGTGCAACAGTGCTGATATCAGTTGTCACATGAACATTCTCACACATGTAGATGCCCACTAGGATAGTCTTATTGTTAGGGCAGCAGTGGCAGATCTTACAGCTACCACAGCACATGTAAGTGGACTTGTGAGCCCAGACATGTCAACACAAACTGTTGTGAACTGGTGATTAGCAGTGGGACTATGGGCACACACACCTCTAGCTTTTCTTCTACTCGTGTCACAGCATCATCACACACGGCTCAACTGCTGCCAACAGAATTCGCTCGGAAAATGGAACGGTGCGTCACAGTCTTCAGCAATGAAAGCAGATTCTGCCTCCACGAAAGTGACGGTCATTCCCGCGTACCATGTAGACCTGTTGAGTGCTGTGTCGTAGAATGCATTCGTCCAAGACACACTGGCCCCACCCCAGGCCTCATCATCTGGTGTGCAATACGCTACAACTCTTGTTCACCTTTGCTGTTTCTGCAGGGGATGCTAACCAGTGCTCAGAATTGACAGAAGGTTTTTACAGACCAATTCCTTTGCCATTCTTGCAACAGGAAGAGGGTGTGTTGTTCCAACTTGACAATGCTTGCCCACACATTGTCTGTGACTCTCAATGTGCTCTGCAACTTTCCTGCCCAGCACAATCTCTGGACGTGACTCCAATCAAGTATGTGTGGGATATGATGGCACAAGAAGTGACTCGTGCAACACGTCAACCGACAACTCTTAAAGAACTACACAAACAGGTCGAGCAGGCACGGCATAACATATTCCAGGACACTATTTGGCATCTGTACAATCGACTGCATGAAAGAGTCTGCGCCCGTATTGTCACCCTCGGAGGCTACACCACGTACTAACATAGCTGTTTCAGCATGGGTCGATACCTGGTACCTCAGGACTGCTTGTGCTATTGATCTATAAATGTAATCATTTCATGTACTACATATGCACTGTTGTACAATAACTCTAATGAATTAGTAACCTCTCAAAGGATGTATTTTTTTCCAGCAGCAAATTTAAACAGAATGGTTATGTTGAATGAGATATTCAGTTAGCACACTTTAACGCATAGAAATGCAAAGTGGTTTGGAAATCTAAGATGATTTACTCAGAGCACTCCTACCTTTGTGAGAGCCACATACACCATGTGATCAAAAATATCCAGACACCTTTCAGAAAATGACCTACAAGTTTGAGGCACCCTCCATTGGTAATGCTGAAATTCAATATGGTGTTGGCCAACACTTAACCTTGATGACAGCTTCCACTCTCGCAGGCATATGCTCAATCAGGAGCTGGAAGGTTTCTTGAGGAATGGCAGCCCATTCTTCATGGAGTGCTACACTGAGGAGAGGTACTGATGTCGGTGAGTGAGGACTGGCACGAAGTCGGTGTTCCAAAACATCCCAAAGGTGTTCTGTAGGATGCATGTCAGGACTCTGTGTAGGCCAGTCCATTACAGGGATTTTATTGTCATGTAACCACTCCACTGCAGGTCGTGCATTACAAACAGGTGCTCAATCGTGTTGAAAGATGCAGTTGCCATCCCTGAATTTATCTTCAACATAGGGAAGCAATAAGGTGCTTAAAAAGTCAATGTAGGCCTGTGCTTGATACTGCCACGCAAAACAACAAGGGGTGCAAGTCCCCTCCATGAAAAACATGACCACACCATAACACCACCGCCTCCGAATTTTACTGTTAGCACTACACACGCTGGCAGATGACGTTCACCAGGCATTCGCCATATCCACACCCTGTCATTGGATTGCCACATTGTGTACTGTGATTTGTCACTCCACGCAACATTTTTCCGCTGTTCAATCATCCACCGTTTACGCCCCTTACCCCAAGCAAGGCGTCATTTTGCGTGTACCTACATGATGTGTAGTTAATGAGCAGCTGCTCGACCATGAAATCCAAGTTCTCTCAACTCCCACCTAACTGTTGGTTGGTTGGTTGGTTGGTTTGGAGTATAAGGGACCAAAGTACAGGCTCATCAGTCCCTTTTTCCTGACGCAAGCAAGGCTCAAGGTACAAAAACACCCAACATCACACCTAAAAAGAAAACAAATGGAATGAACAAAAAATGGCAAAAACATACACCACAAGGAAAAGTAGAAGAAGGTATTAAAACCATGGAGCAGATGTGGTCTGGGCTGCTGATCACTGTAACAACACACATTAAAATGCCCACCCCAAAAAGACAAGGTGAGATGTAGAGAAAAAACACCAACCACCAAGACAGACAAACACAAAGAAAGTGCTACAGAGTTAAAATGAAGGGAGGGTGGTGACCTCAGAGACAAAGCTAAATGCCCACCCTTTAATGGTATGATAAAAGCCCCCCCCCCCCCTCCTGAATAAAACGTAAAACTAAATCTACTGTTGATGCATTGTCAAACAACACTAAAGGTAGGGTGCTGGGAAGGTTAAAAGTCTGCCGCAGAGTGGCGGAAAGTGGGCAGTCCAGCAAGATATGGGCGACAGTCGTATGTGAACCACAGTGACACCAAGGTGGGTCCTCACGACGGAGGAGGTAGCCATGTGTTAGCCACGTACGGCAAATGCGGAGCCAGCAGAGAACCACAGAGTCCCTGTGTGAGGCTCACATGGAGGTCTTCCACAAATTTGTAGTCTTCTTAAGGGCACGCAGTTTGTTGTGATTACTGAGATTATGCCATTCCGTCTCCTAAAGCTGAGAAAACGTGCGGCGTAATGCTGCACGCAGGCCGGTTCCATGGATGCCAATCTCCAGATGCAGCTTCCATGTAGCCTGTTTGGCCAGCCTGTCGGCAAGTTCATTTCCTGGGATTCCAACGTGGCCAGAGGTCCACACAAACACCATGGAACGACTGGACCATTCCAGGGCATAGATGGACTCCTGGATGGTTGCTACCAAAGGGTGGCAGGGGTAGCACTGGCCGACAGTGTTGTAGGCTGCTCAAGGAGTCAGTACAGAGAAAAAACGACTCACCACGGCATGAGCAGATGCGCTCAAGACCACGAGAAATGGCCGCCAGCTCTGCAGTGGAAACACTGCAGCCATTTGGTAAGGAGTGCTGTTCAATATGTCTTCCATGAACATACGCAAAGCCAACGTGACCATCAGCCATAGAGCCGTCAGTGTAAACCACTTCATGGTCCCGATATATGTCAAGAATCGAGAGGAAGTGACAGCGGAGAGACGCAGGGTTAACCGAGTCCTTAGGACCATGTGAAACATTCAGGCAAAGATTCAGCCTAAGTGTACAGCTTTGGCCTAAGTGTACACCATGGAGGTGTACGTGACTGGACATAGAGTATAGGTGGTAAAGGCAAGGACTCCACTTCAGACAGAAGAGCCTGGACGCGAACTGCAATCGTAAGCTCTGACCTGGGCCTCCAATGCAGGAGATGAACAGCTGTTGACGGGAAAAGGAGATGGTAATTCTAATGCTCAGGAGAACTACGAATGCGTGCAACGTATCTGGCGAGCAGTTGTGCACACCTAACCTTCAGCGGAGGGACTCCAGCCTCCACCAGGACACTGGTCACCGGACTCGTCCTAAAAGCTCCTGCTGCCAGTTGAACGCCACAGTGGTACACTGGGTCGAGTAAACGTAACATTGAGGGCGCCGCCGAACCATAAATCAGACTCCCACAGTCAAGACAGAATTGAACAAGCCCTCTGTACAGTTGCAGCAGCGTAGAGCGATCTGCACCCCAGTTGGTGTTGCTCATTCAGCGGAGGGCATTGAGGTGCTGCCAGCACTTCCGCTTAAGCAGACAAAGATGAGGAAGCAACGTCAACTGGGTGTCAAAAAACCAGTCCTAAGAATCGATATGTTTCCACTATAGTGAGTGGATCGCCATTAAGGTAAAGTTTTGGTTCCAGATAAACGGTACAATGCTGACAGAAGTGCATGACACACGACTTCGTGGTTGAAAACTGGAAGACGTGGGCTAGAGCCCTTGACTGCACCTTGTGGATGACTCCCTGCAGGCACCATTCAGCAGCACCAGTACTGGACGAGCAGTATGAAATGAAGAAGTCGTCTGCATACAGAGAAGGTGAGACCGATTGCCTGACAGCTACTGCTAGACTGTTAATTGCCACTAAAAAGAGAGATACACTCAATACAGAGCCCTGCAGGACCCCATTCACCTGAATATGTGGGGAACTATGGGAGGCACCAACTTCGATACGTAAGGTACGAAGCGATAGGAAATTTTGGGTAAAAATAGGGAGCAGAATATGATGGCAAGGATATGATGTCACCAAGTCATATCGTAAGCTTTTCATAAATCAAAAGAGACTGCAACCAGGTGTTGGTGTCTGGAAAAGGCTGTTCGGATGGCAGACTCAATGGAAACTATATTATCAATAGTAGAGCGACCCTGGCGGAAACCACGCTGGCATGGAACCAGCAGGCCATGTGACTCCAGGACCCAATACAACCCCCGACTTACCATACGTTCCAAAAGCTTACAAAGAACATTGGCGAGGCTGATGGCCTGATAGCTATCCACATCAAGCGGGGTTTTACCGGGTTTGAGCACTGGAATGATGGTGCTCTCCCGCCATTACGATGGAAAGACACCATCGCACCAGATCTGGTTGAAGATGACGAGGAGATGTCGTTTGTAGTCAGACAAGAGATGTTTGATCATCTGACTGGAGCCAATACGGCCCAGGAGCTGTGTCAGGGCAATGTAAAAGGACGCTGAGGAGCTCCCACTCTGTACATGGAGCATTATAGGGTCCATTGTGATGTCAGTGAACGAGAGGGCTTTCCTTTCCATCCACTGTTTGAGGGTGCCAAATGCTGGGGAGTAATTCTCCGACGCAGAGCCTCGAGCGTAGTGCTCAGCAAAGTGCTCGGCAATTGCGTTTGCATCGATTGATAACACGCCATTCATGTTAACGCCAGTAACACCTATCGGGGTCTGGTACCCACAAACATGTCTGATCTCCTTCCAGACTTGGGAAGGTGACGTATGGCACCCAACGGTCAAGACGAACCTCCCCCACCTCTCCTGTTTCTGTCTTTTTATATGCTGGCGAACACAGGCATGGAGCTCTAATAGCCTCAGCAATTTCTGGCAACCACCAAGATACTGACTGTTGCCGGGTGCACCCAAAAGAACAAGTGATCATGTTTTCCACTGCAGAAATGATCGTTCTAGTGACCCGCTCAACTACCACATCGATGTTACCATGTGGGGGAGATTCAACGGTGACAGCAGAGGTGAAAGCTTCCCAGTCTGCCTTGTTTAAAGACCATCTTAGGTAGATGTCCGGGGGAATGGCACTGAGGGGGTGACGGGAAGATGGGAAAGTGGTCACCACCACACAAGTCATTGTAGGCTCTCCAGTGGACAGATGGGAGAAGTTCTGGGCTGCAGAGGATAAATCAATGGTCGAGTAAGTGCCATGAGCAACAATGAAATGTGTGGGGGCCTGGTATTTAAGAGGCAGAGGCCGAATTGAGACAGTAAAGTTTCGACATCTCTACCTTGGCCAGTAGGCACAGTGCCACCCCACAAGGGATTATGGGCATTAAAATCTCCCAAAAGAAGGAAGGGTTTAGGGCAGGGGCGGGCAAACGTTGCACGCGGCTCATGAGCGCACAGCGCTGCACGTGTGCTGCTCACGTGCACTCGTCGACTGGGACAGTGGCGACAGCCGGCAGGTTGCGGCAGTGGAGTGCCAGGCTAAGTTGCGGACGTTGATGCGTAGCGACCACTATGTAGTGAACGTTGTATTTCAAGAACCGGAAAATGCAGAGTGAAACAAGGAAACGGAGAAGTGGAGATTTGCTATCTTTTAAAAAGTAATGGGAGAATCATTTTTTCTTTGTGCAAAAATGTGAAAATTCGAAATGTTTAATACGTGGCAGTATTCTCGCTGGTCAGCGGAAGTTTGGTATTGAAGGCCATTATAACAATTTTCAGAAGGACGAGTACAATTTATTGTCGGATTCTGAGTGGATGGGGAAATTGACTGAGCTTAAGAAGAGCGATCTGACGATACTAGATGAATCTGTCGTAGTTGCTGTTGTCACGAGAGATCTGCGACTTTCTTTCCCCATGTCTCTCATCTAACTGATTTAACATTTTATGGAGCACTGTTTTCAGTTTTTCAGAATGACAACAATAATAGCCCAGCGGTATGTACAGTTATAAGATTGCGCTTAATATAGTGACAGCTGGAAAACCATTTGCTGAATTAATAAGTGTCGGTTAAGAGCAAACATCAGAGATGAAAATTTAAGTAACTGTTTGCGTTTGTCTGTATGTACAAATTTTGTTCCACTCCACCTGTGATAAATAAAACATATCGTAATAGGTACTCTTTCAAACCACGATATCTTTCAAGCACTCCTACTAATCTCATTCCTTCATTCAATAAAGCAAACTAGGAAACAAAATGCATTGCACAGGAAGGAGCGGACAGAAAGTATGGTGGGGCGGGGAGATAAGCGGGTGGCCAGCTTGCCCCTGTGTGCACGGAGAACACCTGTTAACTGCACACGTGCTAGTGCACCGCAAATGTGCAGGATTCCTGCCCGCCCCTGGTTTAGGGAGTTGATGAATCAGTGGAGCAAATAAGGTTAGGGGTGCCGCACCATCTGGAGGAAGTTATACGTTGCAGACAGTTAATTCCTGTGTCATCCTTATCCTGACAGCCACAACTTCATGATGGGTTTGAAGGGGCACACGTTCACTGCATACCGAGTTCAGGACATAGACACAAACTCCACCTGACACACTATTATAGTCGCTATGGTTCCTGTAATATCTCTTACAGCCACAAAGGGCAAGGGTCCACATTGCTGGGAACCAGGTTTCCTGGAGTGCAAAGGAGAAAGCAGGTGTAAAGCTTAACAGTTGCCGCAACTCAGCCAGGTGGTGGAAACCCCCCCCCCCCCCCCACTTCCACTGGAGGACGACGTTATCGTGAGACTGGGAAGGCATGAAGCGTGCAAGGAGGCAGGTGACGCCTCAGGGTCACCTGCTGCCACTGACTGAGTATTTGTATCCATTCCTATTGTGGATGAGGCATCAGCGAGATCCAGGTCCTCAGGGGACGCTCAGATCAACACCTCATCAGCACGTGCAGAATTAGTAGAGAGTGGTGGTGTTGGGGCTTCTATGTTTGCTTGCCCTCTCGCTTCTCTTTATGGGCTTGCTGGGAGGACTTCTCCAAAGTAGCTTCAGGCACGGAAGAAGACCGTGAAGCTCTTTGTCCAGCAGCTTTTGGCTCCTTAAGTGTCCGATGTGGCATTAGTGGAGACCTTGGGAGAGAGAGTCCCAAGGGACCCCTTCCACATGAGAGGAACTGGAGGAGGTTGTTGCTTCTCCGGTTGGGGTGAGGGGAACAATTGGGGGGGGGGGGGGGGGGGGGAACTTACTCCCGAAGTAGGTACTTTGGGAGCAACAGAAGGAGATTTTCCCCCTACCACTAAGGGGGCAGATGTATTCTGGAGTCCCAGAGGGTCCACTGTTTGTGGCTGGACGTCAACCGAATGGGGTGTAATCTTTCAAATTTATGTTTAGCCTATGTGTAAGTCAACTAGTCCAGGGTCTTTTACTCCATGATTTTCCACTCCTGTTGGAGTACTGGGCAGTCTGGCGAACAGGGGGAGTGGTGCTCTCTACAGTTGATGCAAGTGGGAGGTGGCACACATGGAGTATCTGGGTGCAGTGGACGTCCACAGTCTCTACATGTGGTGCTGGAAGTGCAGTGGGAAGATATGTGCCCGAACTTCTATTACTTAAAGCACCGCATAGGGAGAGGGACGTGTGGTTTAACATCACAGGGGTAAACCATCACCTTGACCTTTTCAGGCAATGAATCACCCTCAAAGGCCAAGTTGAAGGCACCAGTAGAAACCCTGTTGTCTTTGGGTCCCCTGTAAATGCGCCGCATAAAATGAACACCCCACCGTTATAGATCAGCGCAGAGCTCGCCGTCAGATTGGTTCGTCGGTTGGTTTAAAAGAGGGGGCAAGGGACCAAACTACGAGGTCATCGGTCCCTTGTTCCGAAGGAAACAATGCCACAAGGGTGAGTATAAGACAATGAGACTTACAACACAAAACAGAATGAAAGGAAAAACCACAACTAAAGGGCAACTAACACTTAAATGGACAAAAAGCGACAAGAAAACCACAAAGACGCAAGAAACAGGTAGAAGAGGTTAAAACAAGAAAGCAGGTTACCATGGCTGGCTGACCATGAGGATAAAAAGCCAGCCACTCTGCAACACACTAAAACCTTCACCCTGAAAGCACTAGAGTGGAGGAGACACAGGAACAAAGGACATCTGCTAAAACTTAAAGCAAATGATAGAACTAACCCTCACTAATAAAACGTAAAACTAAAGCTGCTGTTGAGTCATTGTCGGCCAACACCATAGGGGAAGTTAAGTCTGCCGCAGAGCGGTTTAAAGTGGGCAGTCCAGCAAGAGATGGACGACGGTAATTTGTGAGCCACAGCAACACCAAGGTGGTTCCTCGCAGCGGAGGAGATAACCATGCGTCAGCCACATATGGCCAAGGCGGAGCTGACAGAGAACCACAGATCCCTGCGAGAGGCACACACAGAGGTCTTCCACACATTCGTAGTTTCCTTAATAGCACACAGCTTGTTGTGCGTATTGGGATTATGTCATTCCATCTCCCAAAGCCACAAAACCTTGCAAAGCATGCAGGTCAGTTTCAGAGAAGTCTATCTCCATAAGCAGTTTCCACGTAGCCTATTTGGCCAGCCTGTCGGCAAGTTCGCTGCCTGGGATTCTGACGTGACCTGGGTTCCAGACAAACACCACTGAACGACTGGACCATTCCAGGGCATAGAGGGACTCCTGTATGGTCACTACCAAAGGATGACGAGGGTAGCATTGGTCGATAACTTGTAGGCTGCTCAAGGAGTCGGTACACAGGAGAAATTACTCGCCTGGGCATGAGCGGGAGTACTCAAGAGCACGAGATATGGCCACCAGCTCTGCTGTGAAAACACTGCAGCCATCTGGTAAGGAGTGTTGTTTTATATGTCCTCCATGACCATAGGCAAAGCCGAAGTGACCATGAGCCATCGGTATAAACCACCTCATGGCCCCAGTACATGTGGAGAATCGAGAGGAAGTGACAGTGAAGAGTTGCAGGGTTAACTGAGTCCTTTGAGCCATGTGAAAGGTCCAGACGAAGCCACAGCCCAGGTGTACACCATGGAGGTGTATGTGACTGGACCTCTAATATAGGTGGTAAAGGCAAGGACTCCAGTTCAGATAGAAGGGATCGGACGCAAACTGCAATTGTAAGACCTGACCTGGGCCACTGATGCGGGAGATGAACCACCATAGGTGGGAAAAGGAGACAGTAATTCAGATGCGCAGGAGATTCAGATGCACAGGAGAACTACAAATGTGTGCAACGTAACTGGCAAGCAGTTGTGCATGCCTGATCTGCAATGGAGGGACTCCAGTCTCCACAAGGATGCTGGTCACTGGACTCATCCTAAGAGCTCCCGTCGTTAGTCAAACGCCACAGTGGTGCACTGGGTGAAGTAAACGCAATGCTGAGGGCGCCGCTCCACCATCAACCAGAATCCCATAGTCAAGGCGGGACTGAACAAGGGCTCTGTATAGCTGCAGCAGCTTAGAACGATCTGCACCCCAGCTGCTGTTGCTCAGGCTGCGGAGGGCATTGAGGTGCTGCCAGCACTTCTGCTTAAGCTGACGAAGGTGAGGAAGCCAAGTCAATCAAGCATCGAAAACCAGTCCTAAAAATCAATACATCTTCACTACAGTGAGGGGATCCTCAGTAAGGTAAACTCCTGGTTCCGGATGAACAGTACGACGCCAACAGAAGTGCTTAACACACGGCTTTGCAACTGAAAACTGAAAGCCGTGGGCTAAATCCCATGACTGCACTTTGTGGATGGCTTCCTGTAGGCACCACTCAGCAACACCAGTACGAAATGCAGAAGTCATCTGCATACAGACTGGGTGAGATGGACACCCCTACAGCTGCTGCCAAACCGTTAATGGCCACTAAAAATAGACACACACTCAGTACAGAGCCCTGGGGACCCCATTCTCCTGGATATGGGGGAAACTATGGGAGGCACCACGTTTAACACGTAAAGTACGAAACGACAGGAAATTCTGGATATAAATCAGGAACTGGCCTCGGAGACCCCGCTCATATAATGTGGCAAAGACATGATGTTTCCAGGTCATGTGATATGCTTTTCATAAATAAAAAAAGACGGAAACTAGGTGTTGACATCTGGAAAAGGCTGTTCGAGTGGCAGACTCGAGGGACACAAGATTATCAGTGGTAGAGCAACCCAGGCAGAAGCTGCCCTGGCACGGAGCCAGTAGGCCATGTGATTCCAGGACCCAACCCAACCGCAGACACACCATATGTTCCAGCAGCTTACAAAGAACGTCGTTGAGGCTGATGGGCCAATAGCTATCCACATCAAGCAGGTTTTTGCCAGGTTTGAGCACTGGTATTACGGTGCTCTCCTGCCAGTGCGATGGAAGGACACCATCGCACCAGATCTGGTTAAGATCACGAGGAGATGTCGCTTGTAGTCAGACGACAGATGTTTAATCATCCGATCGTGCCCAGGAGCTGTGTCGAGGCAATGTGCAAGGGCACTGAGGATCTCCCACTCTGTAAATGGGGCATTATAGGGTTCACTGTGGCATGTAGTGAACAAGAGGACTTTCCCTTCCATACACCGTTTAAGAGTGCGAAAGGCTGGGGGTAATTCTCTGATGCAGATGTGTGAGCATACTGCTCAGTAATCGCGTGTGTGTCGGTAGATACATGCCATTTATGTTAACACCTGGAACACCTGTTAGGGTCTGGTACCCAAAAACTCGTTTGATATTTGCCCAGACTTGGGAAGGTGACGAATGCACCCAATGGTTGACATGCATCTCTCCCAGTGCTCCTCTTTCCGCCTTTTGATAAGCTGGTGAATGCAGGCATGGAGCCGTTTAAAGGCTACGAGGCGCTCCAGGGAAGGGTTCTGCTTATGCTGCTGTAGAGCTCGGCAACACTCCTTTATTGCCTCCGCGACTTCCAGCAGCACCAAGGGACTGTCTTTCGCTGGGGCACCCCAAAGAATGAGGGATCGCATTTTCCACCACAGAAACAATCACTGTAGTTACCTGCTCAACCACCACAATGATGTTACCATGTGGGAGAGATTCAACGGTGACAGCATAGGTGAAGGCTCCCCAGTCTGCCTTGCTTAAAGCCGACCTGGACAGGCGTCCATAGGCCTTATGACGGGGCAGTGACAGGATGATGTGGAAGCGATCACCACCACACAGGTCATCATGTGCTCTCCAGTGGATATATGGGAGAAGGCCAGGACTGCAAAATCAGAGATCAATGGCCAAATATGTGCCATGTGCCACACTGAAATGTGTTGTGGCCCCAGTATTTAAGAGGCAGAGGTCGAGTTGTGACAGTAAATTTTTGACATCTCTGCCTCGGCCAGTAAGAACTGTGCCACCCCACAAGGGATTATGGGCACTAAAATCTCCCAAAAGTAGAAATGGTTTAGGGAGTTGATCAATCAGTGCAGCCAATGTGTTCAGGGTTACTGCACCATCTGGAGGAAGATATACGTTGCAGACAGTTATTTCCTATGTCGTCCTTATCCTGACAGCCATAGCTTCAAGAGGGGTTTAAAGGGGCACACGTTCACTGCATACTGAGTTCAAGACATAGACTCAAACTCCACCTGACACACTATTATAGTCGCTACAGTTCCTGTAATATCCATTATAGCCACGAAGGGCAGAGGTCCACACTGCCGAGAACCAGGTTTCCTGGAGGGCAAAGGAGAAAGCAGGTGTAAAGCTTAACAGTTGCCATAGCTCTGCCAGGTGGTGGAAAGAACTGCCGCAATTCCACTGGAGGACGATGTTATCGTGAGGCTGGGAAAGCATGAAGCACGCAAGGAGGCAGGTTATGCCTCAGGGTCACCTGCTGCCACCGACTGAATATTTGTAGCCATGTCTATGGTGGATGAGGCATCATCAATGAGATCCAGGTCCTCAGGGGATGCTAAAATCTCCACTGGTCCTGTTTCTTAGCAGACTACTACTTATGAAACTTCCTGGCAGATTAAAACTGTGTGCCCGACCGAGACTCGAACTCGGGACCTTTGCCTTTCGCGGGCAAGTGCTCTACCATCTGAGCTACCGAAGCACGACTCACGCCCGGCACTCACAGCTTTACTTCTGCCAGTACCTCGTCTCCTACCTTCCAAACTTTACAGAAGCTCTCCTGCGAACCTTGCAGAACTAGCACTCCTGAAAGAAAGGATATTGCGGAGACATGGCTTAGCCACAGCCTGGGGGTGTTTCCAGAATGAGATTTTCACTCTGCAGCGGAGTGTGCGCTGATATGAAACTTCCTGGCAGATTAAAACTGTGTGCCCGACCGAGACTCGAACTCGGGACCTTTGCCTTTCGCGGGCAAGTGCTCTACCATCTGAGCTACCGAAGCACGACTCACGCCCGGCACTCACAGCTTTACTTCTGCCAGTACCTCGTCTCCTACCTTCCAAACTTTACAGAAGCTCTCCTGCGAACCTTGCAGAACTAGCACTCCTGAAAGAAAGGATATTGCGGAGACATGGCTTAGCCACAGCCTGGGGGTGTTTCCAGAATGAGATTTTCACTCTGCAGCGGAGTGTGCGCTGATATGAAACTTCCTGGCAGATTAAAACTGTGTGCCCGACCGAGACTCGAACTCGGGACCTTTGCCTTTCGCGGGCAAGTGCTCTACCATCTGAGCTACCGAAGCACGACTCACGCCCGGCACTCACAGCTTTACTTCTGCCAGTACCTCGTCTCCTACCTTCCAAACTTTACAAAAGCTCTCCTGCGAACCTTGCAGAACTAGCACTCCTGCAAGAAAGGATATTGCGGAGACATGGCTTAGCCACAGCCTGGGGGTGTTTCCAGAATGAGATTTTCACTCTGCAGCGGAGTGTGCGCTGATATGAAACTTCCTGGCAGATTAAAACTGTGTGCCCGACCGAGACTCGAACTCGGGACCTTTGCCTTTCGCGGGCAAGTGCTCTACCATCTGAGCTACCGAAGCACGACTCATGCCCGGCACTCACAGCTTTACTTCTGCCAGTACCTCGTCTCCTACCTTCCAAACTTTACAGAAGCTCTCCTGCGAACCTTGCAGAACTAGCACTCCTGAAAGAAAGGATATTGCGGAGACATGGCTTAGCCACAGCCTGGGGGTGTTTCCAGAATGAGATTTTCACTCTGCAGCGGAGTGTGCGCTGATATGAGGTTCGCAGGAGAGCTTCTGTAAAGTTTGGAAGGTAGGAGACGAGGTACTGGCAGAAGTAAAGCTGTGAGTGCCGGGCGTGAGTCGTGCTTCGGTAGCTCAGATGGTAGAGCACTTGCCCGCGAAAGGCAAAGGTCCCGAGTTCGAGTCTCGGTCGGGCACACAGTTTTAATCTGCCAGGAAGTTTCATATCAGCGCACACTCCGCTGCAGAGTGAAAATCTCATTCTGGAAACACCCCCAGGCTGTGGCTAAGCCATGTCTCCGCAATATCCTTTCTTTCAGGAGTGCTAGTTCTGCAAGGTTCGCAGGAGAGCTTCTGTAAAGTTTGGAAGGTAGGAGACGAGGTACTGGCAGAAGTAAAGCTGTGAGTGCCGGGCGTGAGTCGTGCTTCGGTAGCTCAGATGGTAGAGCACTTGCCCGCGAAAGGCAAAGGTCCCGAGTTCGAGTCTCGGTCGGGCACACAGTTTTAATCTGCCAGGAAGTTTCATATCAGCGCACACTCCGCTGCAGAGTGAAAATCTCATTCTGGAAACACCCCCAGGCTGTGGCTAAGCCATGTCTCCGCAATATCCTTTCCTTCAGGAGTGCTAGTTCTGCAAGGTTCGCAGGAGAGCTTCTGTAAAGTTTGGAAGGTAGGAGACGAGGTACTGGCAGAAGTAAAGCTGTGAGTGCCGGGCGTGAGTCGTGCTTCGGTAGCTCAGATGGTAGAGCACTTGCCCGCGAAAGGCAAAGGTCCCGAGTTCGAGTCTCGGTCGGGCACACAGTTTTAATCTGCCAGGAAGTTTCATATCAGCGCACACTCCGCTGCAGAGTGAAAATCTCATTCTGGAAACACCCCCAGGCTGTGGCTAAGCCATGTCTCCGCAATATCCTTTCTTTCAGGAGTGCTAGTTCTGCAAGGTTCGCAGGAGAGCTTTTGTAAAGTTTGGAAGGTAGGAGACGAGGTACTGGCAGAAGTAAAGCTGTGAGTGCCGGGCGTGAGTCGTGCTTCGGTAGCTCAGATGGTAGAGCACTTGCCCGCGAAAGGCAAAGGTCCCGAGTTCGAGTCTCGGTCGGGCACACAGTTTTAATCTGCCAGGAAGTTTCATATCAGCGCACACTCCGCTGCAGAGTGAAAATCTCATTCTGGAAACAGACTACTACTTAGTTTGCTTGCTCCCTCGCTTCTCTTTAGGGGCTTGCTGGGAAGATTTTTCCGAAGCAGCTTCACGCATGAATGAAGACCATGAAGCTCTTTGTCCAGCAGCTTTTGGCTTCTTGAGCCACTGGCGAGTGTCCGCCGTGGCATTAGTGGAGACCTTGGAAGAGAGGGCCCCCAGGGGACCCCTTCTGCACAAGTGGAGCCGTAGGAGGCTGTTGCTTCTCCAGCAGAGGAGAGTGGACCGATGTCCCGTGTTTGGGGATTTGCCCCCTATCACCAAGGGGGCAGATGTATTCTGGTGGGCTGGAGGGGCCCCTGTTCATGGCACAGAGGGAGGAACGACTGGCACATTGGACGGCGATGGTGATGGTGATGTAGCTGCAGCGTATGTCGACGTCAACCGAATTGGGTGTAATCTTTCTAATTTACATTTAGCCTCTGTGTAAGTAAACTGGTCCAGGATCTTTTGCTCCATAATTTTCCACTCCTGTTGGAGTACTGGGCAGTCTGACGAGCAGAGGGAGTGGTGCTCTCTACAGCTGATGCAAGTGGGAGGTGGCACACATGAAGTATCTGGGTGCAGTGGACGTCCGCAGTCTCGACATGTGGCACTGGAAGTGCAGCGGAAAGACATGCGCCCGAACTTCCAGCACATAAAGCACCGCATAGGGAGAGGGACATATGGTTTAATATCACAGGGGTAAACTATCACCTTGACTTTTCAGGCAATGAATCACCTTCAAAGGCCAAGATGACGGCACCGATAGCAACCCTCTGGTCTTTGGGTCCCCTGTAAATACACCAGATGAAATGAACACCTTGCCATTCTAAATTAGCGTGGGGCTCGTCTTCAGACTGCAAGAGGAGATCACAATGGAAAATAATCCCCCGGACCATGTTGAGGCTTTTATTGGGAGTGATGGAAACAGGAATATTACCCAGCTTGTCACAGGTGAGTAACACTTGGGTTTGGGCTGGGGCTGCTGTCTGAATCAAGACTGCGCTGTTTCGCATCTTGGACAGTGCTGTCACTTCTCCAAACTTATCCTCAAGGTGTTCAATGAAAAACTGAGGCTTTGTAGGTAGAAAAGAGTCCCCATCAGTTCTGCTACAGACTAAAAACCGAGGCGAATATGACTTTCCATTCGGTAGCTGTACGTGCCATACGGTCACCAGCAAGAGGTGACTCAGTCCGCTTCATTGAAGGTCATCCGCCCTGATGCCATCCACTCCGATCAGGGGCTCTCCCCACGCACGCCACCCAGCCACAGCAAAGGCAAACTGGCATGAGGGCCATTGCCGGGAGTCCTCATGACCCAGGAAAACGGGCATCTACTCCTTGGCATATGTGGGGAGTTTACAGCTCAGGCAACAGTAGTGCGACTCCTGTGTTGTCAGGGGGCTACCACAAAATTGGTAAATGACGGCCCCACCACAACGGACTGGCTACCATGCTGGATATTGGATGCAGAGAAATCCAATATTGTCATGGGGGCAAAAGAGGACAGGAGACAATGGAAGAAGACGACATACCCTGGAAAAGTGTCCTCGCCCAAATAGTTGAATCGCAGGTGGATCTGCAAAGCCATCACAAGATATTCAGGAGATCGAATCTAAGGGCACTCGTGCACCACATATGATGTCCTTCCCCATATGGCCCGCACTTCTGTAGAATTTTGAAAGTGGCAGGTCAAACCACAGAATGAGACCTGAGCACATAGGGCTGAAAAGTGAGAGACTCCTTTTAGTCACCTCTTACGACAGGCAGGGATACCTCAGGTCTATTCTAACCCCCAGACCCACAGGGGGGCCGCCTAACTGTCATAGTACTTGAAGTGGATCCTAATGCAGTTTGGAACTCCTGGGTGATGGTCTGGATAGATGTCTGTCTATTTCATGTTATTACCCTCTTTAACCCTTTGACTGCTGTTGACGAGTTTACTCGTCATGCTGCGTGCCGCTCCCTGGGCCCTAATGACGGCCGCCGGTTTTCCCCTGAGTGCTGTTTACGAGTTAAAGTCACACCCGCTTGCCGGCCGCTGAGCGCTGATGACGAGTATAGGTGCGCCGCTATAGTCTGTCTGTAATCTCAAGAGCGAGCAGCGCTTTTGGTGGGGGAAGTGGCCTTTCCCGGAAGAACGCTGTCACTGGCCTACAGGGGCACCCAAAAGCAGTTACCCGTTACCTGTCCAGCGGTGTAGATCGGCGTGCAGTGATATACGTTGTTTCTGTTCGTGGCTCGTAGTTTCCAGTGTCAGTCAGTTAACTCTGTATACTCACTGATATACTTAGGTATCAGGAAGTGATGGATAATTGCCCTGCAATTCAAGAAAATGTGCAGAATACAAAGAGGAGGTATCTGCGGAGTAAAGAGCGTCCAGTCGTCTCTAATGTTATAACAGCGTGTGTAAGGAGGCGACACAAAAAGAACTGTTTGCTAGTTTTACCAGTCCCATTCAAAGGGCTGCAATTTATGCAAACGTGAGCCTCGCCACAATAGGGCACATAAGGAAGGAACGCGAAAATAAGTCGCATGGTTTACTGGAATCACCAGAAAGAAAACTAATAATTTCAGGAGGAAACCCATCATTATAGACAGTTTCACAAAGTCGGTTATACGACAAACGATGGAGGACTTTTACATGAACAAAACACTAGTACTGACGTTATGGAAATTGGTTACTGCCATGAAACGAAAAATAGATTTTCGTTGGCAGAAAGATGTTTTACACAAGACACTTGAAAGACAGTACTGGGTTAAGGATGGGATTATTGGAGACATGCTAGACACCATAGTTATAAATTTAGAAAGTGACGACGACGACAGTGACACTGTTGATGACAACGTCTAAAATACGATGTAGTAAACAGGCAATGAATAATTTCTTAAAAAATACGTTGTGTGCCCTTTCAAGCACGACTCTGCTCATACGCTATAAAGTTTCTTTTGGTGGAAATTTACTACATGGTAGTAAAAATGTTAAACAGTTTTCCAAGATAAATACAGCCAAATGTGGTTCAATGCAATAAATACCTTTATCAATAGTTATAAAAAATCAGTAATAATATAAGAACTTCATCCTAAATTTAATTAACTATTCGCTAGTAGAATGTGATTCAATACTTAAAACCTTTGACGCTTATGGAACAGCAGCAATTCAATGTATTCTGTCACTAAATTTCTGTTATTATTGACCTAATTCTAAGACATATTGCTTAAAACATGTGCGCAATGGCTATTCTAAACACTGCTGAAATTTCCTTTGAAACATCTGCACCGATTCTGGAGTTCCATGTAAAAAGCTTGACATACGAGATGCGTTCACATCATCATCATCATCATCATCATCATCATCATCAATTAAGACTGATTATGCATTTCAGCGTTCAGTCTGGAGCATAGTCCCCCTTATAAAATTCCTCCATGATCACGATTCAGTGCTAACATTGGTGCCTCTTCTGATGTTAAGCCTATTACTTCAAAATCATTATTAACCAAATCCAGGTACCTTCTCCTTGGTCTACCCCGACTCCTCCTACCCTCTACTGCTGAACCCATGAGTCTCTTGGGTAACCTTGCTTCTCCCATGCGTGTAACATAACCCCACCATCTAAGCCTGTTCGCCCTGACTGCTACATCTATAGAGTTCACTCCCAGTTTTTCTTTGATTTCCTCATTGTGGACACCCTCCTGCCATTGTTCCCATCTACTAGTACCTGCAATCATCCTAGCTACTTTCATATCCGTAACCTCAACCTTATTGATAAGGTAACCTGAATCCACCCAGCTTTCGCTCCCATACAACAAAGATGGTCGAAAGATTGAACGGTGCACAGATAACTTAGTCTTGGTACTGACTTCCTCCTTGCAGAACAGAGTAGATCGTAGCTGAGCGCTCACTGCATTAGCTTTGCTACACCTCGCTTCCACTTCTTTCACTATGTTGCCATCCTGTGAGAATATGCATCCTAAGTACTTGAAACCGTCCACCTGTTCTAACTTTGATCCTCTTATTTGGTGCTCAATCCGTTTATATCTCTTTCCCACTGACATTACTTTCGTTTTGGAGATGCTAATCTTCATACCATAGTCTTTACATTTCTGATCTAGCTCTGAAATATTACTTTGCAAACTTTCAATCAAATCTGCCATCACAACTAAGTCATCCGCATATGCGAGACTACTTATTTTATGTTCACATATCTTAATCTCACCCAGCCAGTCTATTGTTTTCAACATATGATCCATAAATAATATGAACAACAGTGGAGACAGGTTGCAAACTTGTCTTACCGCTGAAACTACTCTGAACCATGAACTCAATTTACCATCAACTCTAACTGCTGCCTGACTATCTATGTAAAGACCTTTAATTGCTTGCAAAAGTTTGCCTCCTATTCCATAATCTCGTAGAACAGACAATAACTTCCTCCTAGGAACCTGGTCATATGCCTTTTCTAGATCTATAAAGCATAGATACAATTCCCTGTTCCACTCTTAACACTTCTCCATTATGTGCCGTAAGCTAAAGATCTGGTCCTGACAACCTCCAAGAGGCCTAAACCCACACTGATTTTCATCCAATTTGTCCTCAATTAATACTCGCAGTTTCCTTTCAACAATACCTGAGAAGATTTTACCCACAACGCTGATTAAAGGGATACCTCTGTAGTCGTTACAATCTTTTCTGTTTCCATGTTTAAAGATTGGTATGATTACTGCTTTGGTCCAGTCTGATGGAACCTGTCCCGACTGCCATGCCATTTCAATTATCCTGTGTAGCCTTTTAAGACCTGACATTGCACTGTATTTGATGAGTTCCGACTTAATTTAATCCACCCCAGCCACTTTACTGCACTGCAATCTGTTGATCATTTTCTCCACTTCCTCAAATGTGATCCTATTTCCATCATCATTCCTATCCACCCCATTCTACCTCGAAATCTGAAACATTACTGATCGTATTTTCACCTACATTGAGCAACTCTTCAAAATATTCCCTCCATCTGCCCAAGGCATCAACAGGATTCACCAGCAGTTTTCCTGACCTGTCCAAAATACTTGTCATTTCCTTCTTACCTCCCTTTTGAGGACTGCTAATTACACTCCAGAATGGTTTTCCAGCAGCTTGACCCAAAGTCTCCAACCTGTTACCAAAGTCTTCCCAAGATTTCTTCTTGGATGCTGCAATTATCTGTTTGGCTTTGCTTCTTTCTAAAACATAACTTTCTCTGTCTAGCTGAGTTCTAGTACGTAGCCATTTTTGATATGCCTTCTTTTTTTTTTTACAGGCTGCCCTGACTGTGTCATTCCACCAAGCTGTTTGCTTCATCCTACCTTTACACACTGCTATTCCAAGACATTCTTTAGCCACTTCTAGTACTGTGTCCCTGTACCTTGTCCATTCCTTTTCCAATGACTGTAATTGACTACATTCAACTAACTGGTACCATTCTGAGATCACTGTTATGTACTTGTGCCCGATTTCCTTATCCTGAAGTTTCTCCATTCTTATCCTCCTACATATGGACCTCACCTCCTGCACTTTCGGCCTCACAATACCAATTTCACTGCAGATTAAATAATGATCAGTGTCATCAAAGAATCCCCTGAATACATGTGTATCCCTCACAGCCTTCCTGAATTCCTGATCTGTTGTTATATAGTCAATGACAGATCTGGTTCCTCTGCCTTCCAAAGTATACCGGTGAATGTTCTTATGTTTAAAAAAAGAGTTTGTGGTTACTAAGCCCATACTGGCACAGAAATCCAAGAGTTGTTCCCTGTTCCTGTTGGCCTCCATATTCTCTTCAAATTTACCCATAACCTTTTCATACCCTTCTGTTCGATTTCCAATCCTGGCGTTAAAATCACCCATGAGCAGAACACTGTCCTTGTCCTTTACTCTAACAACTACATCACTGAGTGCCTCATAAAAACTATCCATCTTATCTTGATCTGTCCCTTCACAATGCGAATATACTGACACAATCCTAATTTTCTTGCTAGACACTGTCAAATCTATCCACATCAGTCGTTCGTTTACATACCTTATTGCAACTACGCTGGGTTCCATTTCTTTCCTGATGTAAAGCCTTACACCCAATTGTGCTATTCCTGCTTTGACTCCTGACAGGTAGACCTTGGTTTCTCCCACTTCCTCTTCTTTCTCACCCCTTACCCGAATGTCACTAACAACTAAAACATCCAACCCCATCTTACTTGCAGCCTCTGCCAGCTCTACCTTCTTCCCAGAGTAGCCCCCATTGATATTAATAGCTCCCCATCTCGTTACCATTCATTTGCCGAGTCGTATCTTAGGAGTCCCTGGTTTGTCAATTAGAGGTCGGACTCCGTCACCTCCAAAGGTCCGAGGCATTTTGCTCTGATTGTTGCCAGCCTCATATTAAAGTACCAGGGAAGCAGGTTGCTAGCCTTATTTGCCCTGGGTCCCATTGAGTTTTACCCCTAATGGTTGAGGGACTAACCGGTGGATTTGGTAGTCTTTGCCATTTGAGCACAAAGGTGACCACGACTCAGAACATGTCCGAGATGCCCAGCCTTATTCCAAAGTAACTGGTATCCCGACTGTCAGGACCACTTACTTGGCCACTCATACGTTGCCCGTGGTTCACGAACTAGGACATGACAACAGGAGCCCACACCATGAACCATATGCGTTCACATATTAATTTTTATTTTTTTATTTTTTGTAAGAACTTTATTTGTTAATCTACTTTTCAGACTTTTTTAGGAAGACAGGCAAAAAAAGTAATACAACACATGAAATCATAAATTTCTGGTCACTTTTTAAACACTCTTCGTATTGCAAGAATTGTTAAGTTTCAATGCAGCCCTTCAAAAGAAACTTCTAACTTTTAGTAGAAACACAAAGTAGGAACAAACCTTAAATTCTACAGATTGACTGCACTATATGGGATTCGTTTTACGAATAGCAATAGATGACATGCACAGGCATTTGGTTCTATGTTTTTAGTAGAATTCTGACTTCCATTTTTATGTTAATATTATTTACTCTATAATGATCTGTTTCGGAAGAAGCTATCGTCTTTTGTATTCGTATAGTCTTAATGCATTTGTCTAAAAATAATCGCAGCCGGAACATATCTATACACGTCGCCACAGATTTAAAGTGTGCGCCGCAGCAGGGCCGGCACTACGTTGTGAAACAGCCTGTAGAAGTGCCCTGTGACATAGATGGGTAGGCAGAGTGTGGACTCTGCTCACTCTTCAGTTTACCGACAGACTATACCTGAGTGCTGATGACGAGATAACTCTGACAGCGGACTTCCCGACCCATGTCTCAGAAGCCTTTCGAAGTTCTGGCCGCTAGCTTGTCTGTTGTGAGCCTAGGCTTCGCACCACAGTTCATTGTTCATCGGGAGTATTCTCCTTGATGAATAAATAAAACTGATTCGTTTCATCAGCTATATATTTCATCAGTTCTTGTGTAAAGAATAACATGAAAACTGACAGAATACTTGACTCATTCCCTATTTGACACACATGTCCCGACAGCGTATCATCAAATGCGTGATTAACTGGCTGAAAGTCATTTTCTTTCCAGTCAAACATATCACTAAAACGTGCTTTCTTCATAGGCATTTCACTATCACTTTCTGATTCTTCAGATTCAGAACAACTAACATCTCTTGTCGAAACATGAGACTGCTTTGACACCCCTGCTGATGTGGATGGTTTATGAATAGAGCTTTCGGACTCTGTGGAAGAGCTATCACTTTCATCAAAATCAAGTAGTTCACCCTCACTGTTGCCCCTCGTAAGAATCTCCATGATTTCTTCCTCAGTGCAACCACAAAGTCTTAGATTTAAAAATCTAGTCAGTTGCCGTGCTCCATTTCTGACTGTATCACTAGTCAGTATAAGAATAATACGAATATAAACATGACATCATATGTATATTCTTACACGTTTGCTCTTGTCTCATTCCAGTTTCGTAGTTTATTAGGCAGACAGGATTTAAATGAGATAGCAGCAAACACGAAAGAATACATGGCATAATGTTCACATTCTTCTACCTTTTCTTTTAATTTATTTACCGACGCAGAGGTTTTGGTGTCAGTATTTATATTCATGCCTGCAAAGCACGCCGTTGTAGCACTACATATATTCGACGGCAGAAGTTAGTTTTGGCGGCACCTACCAACATTTTTCAGAACTTTGCTTACTTTGCACTCGATTCTAAGCCGCAGGCGGATTTTTGGATTACAAAAACTGGGAAAAAAGTGCGGCTTAGATTCGAGTAAATATGGTATCTAAGAAACTGCGTGCCATGTTCAGAGTTAAGTCACCCACAAATATCCTCTGTCACGCACCATGCAGTGGCTTGCAGAGTATCTATATAAGATGTAAATGTACCACTACATAAGTTGCCAGAGGCAACTAAGCTTTTGAGATGACTGGAATGGATATTTTAGGACCTTTTAGCCAAACAACAGTGAGAAGCTGCTACATTCTGACAATCATACATCAATTCTCCTAACATGTGTCAATGATGCTATTCCAAATCAACAGGTGAACACAGTAGAACATTCAATGATAAATAATTGTCTATTGAAGTTCCATGTTCCAGAGACAATAATCACAGATCAGGGCACCAACTTCATCTTAGATCTGATGAAGCAGTTGTGTTGACTGCTATGTATTCACAAACGGCAAACTAGCCCATTACCTTCACAGGCTAACAGAAGTGCTAGTTCTGCAAGGTTCGCAGGAGAGCTTCCGTAAAGTTTGGAAGGTAGGAGACGAGGTACTGGCAGAAGTAAAGCTGTGAGGACGGGGCATGAGTCGTGTTTGGGTAGCTCAGTCGGTAGAGCACTTGCCCGCGAAAGGCAAAGGTCCAAGAGTTCGAGTCTTGGTCCGACACACAGTTTTAATCTGCCAGGAAGTTTCATATCAGTGCACGCTCCACTGCAGAGTGAAAATCTCATTCTGGAGAAGTGGAACACGTTCACCACACAACAATTAAGGTGCCTAGTTATTACATCAATAGTCCTCACAGTGACTGTGATGTTTTCTTACCATATTTTTTTAGCAGCATAGAATACATCATGGAAATAGGGGGAGTATAATAAGGTGGTTTATTTTTAAGTGAATTCGTGCAGTTACACTAACAACTCATGTCAGGTGGCATAAGTAGGCTTTTGTTTATAACTGATAATGTATGTATGTATGTATGTATGTATGCATGCATGCATGCATGCATGCATGGACAACAGATCTCTCAAAGCAGGTATGGGGAGAAATTGCAGCTTCCTTTCACCAGGTAGCATCACCACCAAGGATGACCACAATGTGAATAATACTTCTGGCAGTACTGTACTTCTTCAGCAAGAAAGGGGTAGGCGCATTGCGAGATCAATGAATGGAAGAGGCGTATTGTTCTCTAGACAGGAAGACATCTTACCGAGCCACCATTAGACATTAAAATTAACATACAATATGTGGGAAGTCAGAAAGTACGATTGCTGAAGGAAACTTTTTCAACTACACCTGGAGGCTGAGAAGCTGGGAATGTTGGGAGAAGTGCAGGGAGAATACTGAGGTTACAGCTCTCCTATAAATGTGTGTGAAAACAATTACACCAAGTGGTGAATTTGGTATAGGACACACTGCAGCAATATGAGAGACGTTGGTTCGACATGGGAGGTTGGTTGTTGAAAAAAGTACCCTGTACTTTAGAAACCAATGATATATGGGAGCTCAATGATACTCTGATGCAGGTGAGAGGAATGGTGGATAGTAATAAAGCTATAACTGAGTGGTACACTATACAGTTGGTGAGCATTAAAACAGGTTGTGCTAAACAACACTCAAATGCTATGGAAACCAAAAGCAGAACTGACATGTTATGTGAAAATTTCCATTCACACGGTGAATCAGGATCTGAATGTTATACAGACCCAGCTAGATTTGTTGGACACCAGGACTGCCGCAGCAAGACTCTTGTAAACACTGGCCAACAATATACTGGATGAAAGTTCCTGGCAGATTAAGACTGTGTGCTGGACCAAGATTCAGGTCTGGGACTTTTTCCATTCACGGGCAAGTGCTCCGCCGATTGAGCTACATAAGCATCACTCCTGTCTTCATCCTCATAGCTTTACCTCCACCAGTACCTCAGCTTTTACTTTTCAGACTTTAAACAGTGTGAGAGCCATGCTTGGGTAGGTCAGTTAGTAGAGAACTTGTCTAAAAAAGGTAAAAGTTCCAAGTTCGAGTCTCAGCCCAGGACACATTTTTAATATGCCAGGAAGTTTCATATCAGTAGTGCACACTCCATTGCAGGGTGAAATTTTCATTCTGGAAATACACTGGGTGCCCAAGTAGAGGTAACAGAGTTGCAGGAGGCCATACACCATGTGGTGCATGAGCAGTTGACCCCTACACTGTTCCCTTCTGAATAATTCCTGGCTGGCCTAAAGAAAGCCCAGAAGTAACTAACAACTGCATTAGAGCTAATCACCACACCAGATGAGAAAACATTATCACTGTTTTATCAGGCCACAACAGTAGGAATCAACACCAACTGTGCCCTACTGTGTGCTGGTCTGATTTCCAGTGACAACAACCAATGTCTGGTATGGACATTTTACAGTCTACCTCTACCTGGTACGATGGAACACACTGGGAAAGCACGTACAAATTAGAATGAAAGACGTAATGTCGATTTTAAAGAATGGAAGAATTATGCATTAATGTTAGCAGATGAACATCGTCAGAGAGAGTGGGTCACAAAACGCCCGACCTAAGTGATCCAGATCAACTCAAGGGGATGCATGGTGCAATTATTCCTAGTGGGAACAGGAGCAGAAGGATGCCCGTGGGACACACTGGTATCACAACCTTATTTTCAGAGGAGGACAGTACACCAGATAAACCTATCAGCAAGGTCAAAATATGGACACAGTACACTTAGGGCCGCAAGGCAGCGATTTGCCAATTAGTGGCACAACTTCTGACATCAGTGGACAAACTTTTCATCTCCCATCTATCCTAATTGAAACTACCATTGAGAATGTGATGCAACCTTTGTTGAATCAGCTAGATAAACCACTGAAGGCACTCCCAGCCCATAATCTAACATTCCTCAATGATACCATGGAATTAATCATCTTCATACACTGAATGTGTTAGTAACAACTCTAAAAGCACACACACTTGCAAAGCAGCTCCAGCATATTTAGCAGTATCACAGTTCTCAGTATCACGGAGACGTGATTATTGGTGTTTGAAGTATCATTATTGTCTTCACTTTAAGTTGTGCAGCCTGTGTCTATGGTAAAAAACTGCCCACCCATCTGAGCTCCTTTACACCAGTTACCTGCTGAGTGGGTCAACCTTAGGAAGAAGGTATTTTTAAATAGCCAATTAAGGTTGGGGCTCAAGCACTATTAGAATAATGAAAATCTAAATGGGAAACAGTTTGCGATATAGTGGATCAGCTCTGCCAAAGAGGATAGGTGTGTGAACCACAGCTCTGCTGAGTACAGAGGAAAGGACCCACGACAGATTCATCGAACCTTGTTGGTCGGTGGGAGAAGAAACCTTAGTGGTCGGTGTTCTTGTGGAAAAAGCCTTATTCAGACTATGTTGACATTGCTGTAGTTATCAGCCGGAGCTCCTGAAGAGTTGCAATACTTCCACAGCACACCAAGACTGTGCTTACAACGCCCATCCACCACCCTGTGCTGCGGCCATGCCACACCCCTATCCACTGCCCTGTGCTGCAGGCATGCCACACTGTCGTTTGCTGCCCCGTGTTGTGCAGCCTATTCTGTCGGTAAATTCATTGGCTGGCAGCACTGACACTGCCATCCAGTTATCTGCCCAGATGGTAACTAATAAATAACAAGTAGCTGCTGGTGGTCGGTTTTGACATGGCGACCTGCACCACGCCAGCCTGCGATGCTAAACATTACATCAGCTGCGAGCACCACATCTTGCAACAAACACATTCTTTTTCTATCAATTTTGTCTTCT
Source organism: Schistocerca cancellata (assembly GCF_023864275.1). Classification (NCBI taxonomy): domain Eukaryota; kingdom Metazoa; phylum Arthropoda; class Insecta; order Orthoptera; family Acrididae; genus Schistocerca; species Schistocerca cancellata. The sequence goes on from NC_064629.1 coordinate 918,113,707, forward strand.
GGCTCATAGTGTGGCAAATTCAAATTAATTTGTCTAATCATTCACAAAACAGTGCTAATTTCGTAAAACATAGACATTACATTATCAGATTACTATTTATTACTGAGCTCACAGCTGTACAACAGAACACAAGAATGTGATAATATACTGACATCCTATAATTCCTTTTCCGAAACAATGTTGTCAGGTTGTCTACGACGTGTATTGTCACTATTTCATGTCACACATACATGGCTTGAAAAACATGTACCCCGATATGTAGTACTGGAAACATTCCAGACTAAGAGAAGCCAGCCCGTTACTTCCAGCCTGGAGGATAGCCCCAGTCCCACACACACTAGCAAATTGGCACTGTCACACACACACACACACACACACACACACACACACACAGTGATAACCAATAAGACAATACTTGGATAATGGAGACACAAGCTCTAACAATCATTTTGTACCGTCTAGTGTCCAAGCAGTAAGAGTATTCAGACATATAAAAAGTTTTCACAAAACTAACCGCGAATGGAATTTCAACACAATATACATACAGTTATGGGAAGAAATGCCCATATTTAAGACCAAAGACAGGAGAAAATTTATTAATAATAACTGACTTACCAAAGTAAAGTACAGACTACAGGTCTCAACTGCAAAAACACACTACCATACACAAGTTGGTGGGAAGAACAAGATACATTACCATTAAATAAGCAGGAGATGGTTTCACATGTAATGGTAAGATCATATTCAAATTATACTAATTTCTCTATCTCTCTGTATTAATACTTTTCCTTGTCTTACTAGTTTTAAAAGTTCTTTCTGAAACCACCACACAATCATTCCACACTCCAAAACAATTCAAAATAAAATAAAAATATAAAAAACAATTTTTTTTTTTTACCTTTAGGACCTGCTCCGGAACAGCCATTAACACACGACATATGGCAAGGAGAGCAAAGTAGTTTGGTGTCATCACGGTATGCTTCATAGCTAGTTTCATTACATCGATCACAGTTATCACCAGAATAACCAGAATCACACAAACATTTACCATTACCTTTACGTGTGCCTGCACCCTGGAATAAGGAACATTTCTGTAAGCACCATTACACATTACAATGATATAGGCAACAGGTACAGAGGAATGGGGAAGAGGGGTTGGGTAATGGAGGGGTGGGGAGAGGGGGGGGGGGAGAGAGAGAGAGAGAGAGAGAGAGAGAGAGAGAGAGAGAGAGAGAGAGAGAGAGATCGACATAATTTTAGCATGGCATTCCTTTTTAAACACAGATAAAACAACAATAACGGTGAAATAGGAAAGCAAAGGTACACAATTCTAAACTTTACTTTTGAGTGCAAATTAATCATGACGAAAAATAATTTTAAATAACAGGCAGAGAATAGAATGGACGAGGACTTAGTGTAAAGCTTAAACCATACAATTTTGTTATTGTGATTACTGAATTGCATGAAGGCGATTAAAGAAAATATTTTTGGATGTCAATCTTGTTTGCTTTTCACTAAACTTACATTTCATATAAAACAACAATGAAGCATAATAGGGCACAGTTATATTCTGCCTTTTTTTACAGTGATCTATATGAATTATATTCTGGAAATACCTAAACATACTACCCATTACCTAAACAACTGATAAAAATTGTCTTTTCTCTCTCTAGCATATCTTTAACAAGGCTTACCCATTTTTTAACTGCTACTTAAGTTCTGGTGGTTATGACAGATCACGACATCATCCACAATCACAAACTGGGGAAAATCCAACAGATTACACTTTAAACATTGCCAAAAACTTCACTGAAACCTTATCCCAGACAAATTATTTTCAAAATTAGCTAAACTGGCGCCTGCCAGGCACAATTTTTTTTTCCCCATTTACAGCTTTTTGTACAAGGTACTGTGTACTTATTCAATGGGTATTTCAACGGCCTTCGCTATGCCACATACTTTTACTCTCTTGATTACCATTTTGAGGTCCAGATGGACCCAAAACAGAAAATTGTAGAATCATTTATAGAAAAATATACCAATGAATTCTTGTAAGGGCAATAACATTATAATAATGAAAGAAGATCCCAAACAGATGATAGTGCTATTGTCAGCTTTTAACTGTAAGGCCAAGTAGTTGCACACAAAAACAATGGTTATCTATACAGCTGTGATAACAATGAGGCATTGTTATAGACACACACAAAAAATTGTGGTAAGTGACTGGTTGAGGCAGATGCGTGAAGCAGCTTCAGCAAGCCTGCTGCAACTCTCAGGGATCTTCTTCCACCAACTCTACTATAGTCTGGTTGTCGGACATGTGTGTACATATTTATTAATAACAATACTACAAGAATTACATATACATTTTATTTTAACTAACCTTCACTGAATGCATTTCTCCCAAGACAATATGAACATGAAAACACACACACACACACACACACACACACACACACACACACACACACACACACACTTTTCAATGAAAGGTGAACATTTATTTTCAATAATTCAGAGAGCAAGAGTCAATTTCCAGATGGAAATCTTTTATGAGAAAAGCAGAGAACACTGTTTTACCTTACACTTTCCATTTTTACCACAAATATTATCTGGATAACCAGGACATGGTGTACAGTCACTTCCAAAATGATTTTCTGGACAGCAGAACTCCATTTTCTCAATACACAGCCAGCTGTATAAATCCTGTTTTTGTCCGCTAGACCACCATTCTTCAATTAACTGCTCTGCATCTTCAGCAAGCAGATGACACTAGAATTAAAAATTTCTCTCTGAATAGAAGAAAAACTGCTCAAAAAATGTGAACATTGACAAAAGAAACTTTACAAGAGGCAGAAAAATCATAATCCTCTCACTTCTTACTAATGCTTGCTGTTTTCTTAAGGGAAACAACTATTTTCTTACTAAAAAAATTTATATCAGTATACAACAAAATTCGGTTTTTCAGTGTGCTGCTCTTATTTCTTATTATACAGGGTGTTACAAAAAGGTACAGCCAAACTTTCAGGAAACATTCCTCACACACAAATAAAGAAAAGATGTTATGTGGACGTGTGTCCGGAAACACAATTTCCATGTTAGAGCTCATTTTAGTTTCGTCAGTATGTACTGTACTTCCTCGATTCACCGCCAGTTGGCCCAATTGAAGGAAGATAATGTTGACTTTGGTGCTTGTGTTGACATGCGACTCATTACTCTACAGTACTAGCATCAAGCACGTCAGTACGTAGCATCAACAGGTTAGCGTTCATCACGAACGTGGTTTTGCAGTCAGTGCAATGTTTACAAATGCGGAGTTGGCAGATGCCCATTTGATGTATGGATTAGCACGGGGCAATAGCCGTGGCGCAGTACGTTTGTATCGAGACATATTTCCAGAACGAAGGTGTCCCGACAGGAAGACGTTCGAAGCAATTGATCGGCGTCTTAGGGAGCACGGAACATTCCAGCCTACGACTCGCTACTGGCGAAGACCTAGAACGACGAGGACACCTGCAATGGACGAGGCAATTCTTCGTGCAGTTGACAATAACCCTAATGTCAGCGTCAGAGAAGTTGGTGCTGTACAAGGTAACGTTAACCACGTCACTGTATGGAGAGTGCTACGGGAGAACCAGTTGTTTCCGTACCATGTACAGCGTGTGCAGGCACTATCAGCAGCTGATTGGCATCCACGGGTACACTTCTGCGTATTGTTCATCCAACAATGTGTCAATCCTCATTTCAGTGCAAATGTTCTCTTTACGGATGAGGCTTCATTTCAACGTGATCAAATTGTAAATTTCACAATCAACATATGTGGGCTGACGATAATCTGCACGCAATTGTGCAACCACGTTATCAACACAGATTTTCTGTGAACGTTTCAGCAGGCATTGTTGGTGATGTCTTGATTGGGCCCCATGTTCTTCCACCTACGCTCAATGGAGCACGTTATCATGACTTCGTATGGGATACTCTACCTGTGCTGCTAGAACATGTGCCTCTACAAGTACGACACAACATGTGGTTCATGCACGATGGAACTCCTGCACATTTCAGTTGAAATGTTCGTACGCTTCTCAACAACAGATTCGGTGACCGATGGATTGGTAGAGGCGGACAAATTCCATGGCCTCCACGCTCTCCTGACCTCAACCCTCTTGACTTTCACTTATGGGGGCATTTGAAAGCTCTTGTCTATGCAATCCCGGTACCAAATGTAGAGACTCTTCGTGCTCGTATTGTGGGCGGCTGTGATACAATACGCCATTCTCCAGGGCTGCATCAGCGCATCAGGAATTCCATGCGACAGAGGGTGGATGCATGTATCCTCGCTAATGGAGGACATTTTGAACATTTCCTGTAACAAAGTGTTTGAAGTCACGCTGGTACGTTCTGTTGCTGTGTGTTTCCATTCCATGATTAATGTGATTTGAAGAGAAGTGATAAAATGAGCTCTAACATGGAAAGTAAGCGTTTCCGGACACATGTCCACATAACATATTTTCTTTCTTTGTGTGTGAGGAATGTTTCCTGAAAGTTTGGCTGTACCTTTTTGTAACACCCTGTAATGCAAGAAAACACAAAGAAATAAACTTAGTTTGCAAATAATAATGTTGACTTGCCTGGTTCTTGCCACGTTCAACATCAGAGCAAAGCTCCTCCTGTATCTCCACAAGACGCAGTTCACTGCTGGCATAACTGCCCAATTTCTCCTCTTCCCACGCTGCATCACCACCTTCAAATTTACCCCGAGCGGTGCGCTCCAGTCCCTGTAATAATTTTCTAAATTGAAGAGTTTCTCACTTTCATAGTTTAAGAGGCAATAAGCCATCATAGTACAGTTCATCCACCTGAGCATTTAACTCACATCTTTCTTATCAGATTGTGTTCTAATCACTTACCACTAGTGTTTTTTATTCATTCATTCATTCATTCATTCAAGAAACTGCTTGTAAATCAGTGTGTATTAAGTACTTCGCAAAAATACTGATAAAATAGAAAACAGCTTCAGTGAACACAAGTGAGCAACAGGGCTCGTACTAACTTCTAGTAATAGGATGAGATTCAAAGTGAGAAAAGGAATCGGTAGAAAACTCATTTTCCAACAACTGTGCAGGTATTTTAAATTATGATGGGAGAAGATTAACGTGTAATGATAAGAAGCAAGTCATTAATTTGTGAAATATCATAACCAATTACACCACTACAGGAAAACATGAAGGTTAGTTCTAGGCTATTGACTTTAAAGCACAGCAAATGTGTGACTAGGATGGAAAGGATGTCACTAGAACTGTGATGATCCAATCAGCACACGACTTCGGCTCAAAATTAAAATCTTATCAGCATCCCTCTTATGCCCAAACCACACTTGCACAAAAGTATACTTGACTTATATGCATCAGCAAGTTTCATTCTTCATAAAATCATAGCAAAACCTCCAATGAGTCGGTTTGGTAGTGTACGAAAAAATGAGAGGTTCATCATCACAAATGACTAAAATGGACATACTCTGTAATGCCACAACAATGAGTGTGCCAGCCACATTCATGATTTGGCACTCTGTTAAGAGCTCTCGTCATGTTGTGCAAACACAAATGTACATCGATTGGATAGCCTTACAAATTTTCTTACGCACAATTACAATCACATATTTTTGTCATTATTCACATTACTTTGCACTTAACATTGACTGGTAACACTTGAGCTGATCATTTACTACAGCTCTGTTCATTAACAAGTATTGTTGGGCAAAACTTTATTTCAACAATGTAAACAGGAATAAGACTGGAATTATTTGCTGGTTCTAATATTCTGTGATGAAGGTTCATCAAAGAACAAAAAGAAGAACATTATCACTGAGGACACTATTGTATACTGTAAACAGAAGTCTTCAAAACAATACACTGAATATCACTTCCGCCATGTGGGGGCCATCACTGCAGCCTGTTGCTTTCACTGTGTCCTCCAATGCGGGTTATAGCTGTGGTCATCTGCCAAATGCTGGGCTGAAGAGGCAAGTTACATTCTGTCTGCTCAGACGTTTAGCTTAGAGTGTGAGCTACCACTTTACATGATATGGTATAGTTACCTATTGATATCAAAACCAATAAACACTCAATCCATGCACATTTCACACACACCCTGGGCTTATTAATAGATAACAGAAAATATCAGAAAGGCAGACTGAACAACAAACAACTGGAATGTAAAAATTTAAGAAATTATCATAAAATCAATAACAAAAACTTTTGTACTACTCTCCATGCAACAACAGAACGCACATGAAGCAAAACTGCTATAATCAACACTTGAATACCCACACAACTACAACATGTAGATAAGTCAGTTAGAAAATAGCTTATGGACACAATCTTAACACGATAGTTTTGTTGCTCCCAAAGAGCAGGCCTCCACCATACTATGTAAGCGTAAGAACGGTTGGAAAACTAACTAAAAGGTTTCTTCTGAGGTAATGCGAGCCACACAATCTCCAAACCAAATTGAAACCCTACACCCACATGCAACGAAAATATTCTTACATACTGTTAATTCTAATGCTTGAGTTACCTACTCACAAACCTCTAGAATCAATCTCGAATATAGACTCCAAGCCCTACACAAAGCAGAACAAATTAGTAAACTGTCTGACCTAGCAAAATTAGACAAATGGTTTGTTGGTTGGTTAAGGGACTACCTCTAGAACCAATCTCGAATATAGACTCCAAGCCCTACACAAAGCAGAACGAATTAGTAAACTGTCTGACCTAGCAACATTAGACAAATGGTTTGTTGGTTGGTTAAGGGACTGAACAGCAAGGTTATCAGTCCCTCAATCCAGGGGCAGTTTGTTCGGAATTAGTGATGACTGCGAAGTATGTGTTCTGATCACAAAAGTACGTAGGAGTAGTAATACCAAGGCATTGAAGGCAATACTGATGCCAGAGCTCAGAAAGAGTTTAGGAAGAAGTGTATGGATCAGGCCAGTATATAGGTCAGAGCAGATGATGTTCTCCCAGGGCTCATCCAATGGCGAGGAAAGTCCCACCCCGCATCCGACCCCTACCAGCAGAGAAAGGGCAAAGACAGTTACACACCTAAGAATGGCTTCTAGTCAGCACATTCGGAACAGTAAAAAAAGGCTGCACCATCAATAAAGAAAACATGAACGAAGAAACAGGTAAGGTAGCAGGAGGGGATCCCCGGGGCTCTGCAAGCAACAGGAGTCACCCTACCCACAGCTGCCCATCCCTTCTCCAGTGCAATCGAGGCTTTAAGAGCACCCACTATTTAACAGAGTGCTACCTCTGAAACAGAAAGTACGGTGTGGAAGAAAAGAAGACAAACCGCAGATAAATGCAATTAAAACAGATTAAGAGAGGGATGAAAAAGTGAGCCGTTGAAGGAGGTAGTGTCCACGGTCCCCCAGACCCAACCTGTAGCGGGAGCCATCCCGACCTCTACTACCTAACCTCTGCCCTGAAGGTAGATTAAAACCTTACATCTGAAAATAGAAACCACTTTCATGGACAAAAAGGAGAACAAGTTCAACCACCCATGAATCATATGCCAATACTGAGGCAAAGCATTCACAAGAACAGGCTTAGCATGGAGAGTCAGAAGAACAGGGCATTCCACCAGGATAAAAGCTATTGTCTGTAATGCTTGACAACTACAATGTAGGTTGGCTCATTAGGTAAAATAAAACTAAGGGTTAGCCTGACATGATCACTGCGAAGGCGACAGAATGGTGGATCCTTTCTGGGAGTAATGGAAGGAAGAGCACCATGCAGTAGTAGTCTCCTTGATAGTGTGGTATTTATTAGAGGAGGCAGTAGTCAACCAGATGTCATTCCATCTAAACTGAGCAGAGGTCTTATATGCACCTGAAAATCTGCACCTCGGATCAGCAAAAGTGAATGGGGGAGAGTAATCACTCCTCTAGCATAGTGGTTCTTAAACTTTTTTGGTGATGAAAGCCTTCTAAAGTACTAAATATTATTTCAAACAATGGAAAATCCATTGTTAAACAGAGAACCGACTCGTGGCGATAACATATTAGACCTTCTGGTGACAAACAGACCCGAACTATTTGAAACAGTTAACGCAGAACAGGGGCTCGGCAATCATAAAGCAGTTACAGCATCGATGATTTCAGCCATAAATAGAAATATTAAAAAAGGTAGGAAGATTTTTATGTTTAGCAAAAGTGACAAAAAGTAGATTTCAGAGTACTTGACAGCTCAACAGTAAAGTTTTACCTCAAGTACAGAGAGTGCTAAGGATCAGTGAACAAAGTTCAAAACTGTTGTACAATATGCATTAGATGAGTATGTGCCAAGCAAGATCATAAGAGATGGAAAAGAGCCACCAGGGTACAACAACTGAGTACTGTTACAGAAGCAAAGGAAACTTCACAGCAAACACAAACCTAGCCAAAGCCTTGCAGACAAACAAAAATTACATCAAGCGAAATGTAGTGTGAGGAGGGCTATGCGAGAGGCATTCAATGAATTTGAAAGTAAAGTTCTATGTACTGACTTGGCAGAAAATCCTAAGAAATTTTGGTCTTATGTCAAAGCTGTAGGTGGATCAAAACAAAATGTCCAGACACTCTGTGACCAAAATGGTACTGAAACAGAGGATGACAGACTAAAGGCCAAAATACTAAATGTCTTTTTCCAAAGCTGTTTCACAGAGGAAGACTGCACTGTAGTTCCTTCTCTAGATTGTCGCACAGATGACAAAATGGTAGATATCGAAATAGACGACAGAAGGATAGAGAAACAATTAAAATCGCTCAAAAGAGGAAAGGCCGCTGGACCTGATGGGATACCAGTTTGATTTAACACAGAGTACGCGAAGGAACTTGCCCCCCTTCTTGCAGCGGTGTACCGTAGGTCTCTAGTAGAGATGGGCAAAACTGTTCTTTTCAGAGATTGGATCAGAACTGTTCACTCCCTGAAATGAATTAGCTCTTTTTCATGACTCACCACTCATTTACAATATAAAATAAATGGAAGGCACATTGCCCTTTAAACTTGGTTTATTCCAGTACTATACCTGTATTTTGATCTTATTTGATCCTATTTTGAAGTGACACAGATAATGAGTAAGAAATTTGTATTGTTTATTGAAATTTCCACGATATGACAAAGTTTTTGATTATTGATTTATTTTGCACTATCGTGGTTTTTTGGGTGATCGGAAAATGTTGTAACTTGAGATTTACATTAACAATATATTTGGCTATAACGTATTAAAATTTCATTAACCTCATACAAATACATCGCAAGCCATATATTTTTAAAGTGAACGTTTCCTTTCGAAGACGCCTAAAATCGCAAAATCCGTACCAGAATAAGAAAAAAAATATAAATTTGACTGTAAAACGAAAGTGCTGCATATAGCCTTACGCAGAATAAAACAAGGAAAATATTGGTGTATCACATTTTGCGATACGTTTATCGGTTCGCTCGTAATTAAAGCGTAAATTCGAGTGTCTATAATAAAAATCCTATAGTAAGAGGAGTCATCAGGAACCTAATCTAATCAGTTTAAACAAATAAAAATAAAATAAAAACAATTGATGTATACATAACATAATAATGTAATATACATAGCGGCATTACTACGAAGAACAATATCCAGTGGGGACGAACTCCGATGCAGAGGCGCTGAGTCGAGCAGGTCGAGCCGCGAGCTGTATTACTGCGTGAGCTGAGACCGCAGAGACCACAGTGACACCCGAGTCGCTTTGCTCGACGCTCTGGCTAGAGTCGAGACGGTGGGGCGAGCGTTGAGCGGGCGAGTTCCGAGGAAGGGGGTAGCGGTGAACTCACCCGCTCCGAGACAAATAGTTCGTTCCCTTGCGAGCGGGTTTTTGCAAGTAGTTCCTATGTTATCCGCTAGGTGGCTCTCTGTCCTGTTGCTCGCATCAACTGCCCAGAGGGCAGGACGTGCGACTGAAACGATCGCCGACACAGTGCGATGCGAAGTTACGCTGCGCCAGACACTGCGCGGCAGACGACGCACAGAGACGCCATGGCATATGTGAAACACAAAATCCAATGGGGCACTGCACAATGCAGGCAGCCAGGGTAGAAGCAGGGCAGAGGCCGGCGCTGGCTGTGTTGTGTGGCGTGCACTGTGCTGTGACCAGCAGAGGCGCTGCTGATATGCTCCGTCTCTCTCTCTCTCTCTCTCTCTCTCTCTCTCTCTCTCTCTCTCTCTGCCGTGGGAAACGTTTGGAGCTACCGTTCTTTTTTTCTGAATCACTGATTGTTCACTCCTTTGAAAGATTGAACTCTATGAATTAGTTCAAGAGCGGATCCCCCATCTCTAGTCTCTAGAAGAGCGTAGCATTCCAAAGGATTGGAAAAGGGCACAGGTCATCCCCGTTTTCAAGAAGGGACGTCGAACAGATGTGCAGAACTATAGACCTATATCTCTAACGTCCATCAGTTGCAGAATTTTTGAACATGTATTAAGTTAGAGTATAATGACTTTTCTGGAGACTAGAAATCTACTCTGTAGGAATCAGCACGGGTTTCGAAAAAGATGATCAAGTTAAACGCAGCTCACGCAATTCGTCCACGAGACTCAGAGGGCCATAGACACGGGTTCCCAGGTAGATGCCGTGTTTATCAACTTCCGCAAGGCATTTGATACAGTTCCCCACAGTCGTTTAATGAACAAAGTAAGAGCATATGGACTATCAGACCAATTGTGTGATTGGATTGGAGAGTTCCCAGCATGTCATTCTCAATGGAGGAAAGTCTTTCGAAGTAAGAGTGATTTCAGTTGTGCGCAGGGGGTGTCGTAGGACCGTTGCTATTCACTATATAGATAAATGAACTTGTGGATAACATTGGAAGTTCACTGAGGCTTTTTGTGGATGATGCTGTAGTATATTGAGAGGTTGTAACAATGGATAATTGTGCTGAAATGCAGGAGGATCTGCAATGAATTGATGCATGGTGCACGGAATGGCAATTGAATCTCAATGTAGACAAGTGTAATGTGCTGCGAATACATAGAAAGAAAGATCCTTTATCATTTAGCTACAATACAGCAGGTCAGCAACTGGAAGCAGTTAATTCCATAAATTATCTGGGGGTAGGTATTAGGAGTGATTTAAAATGGAATGACCATATCAAATTAATCGTCGGTAAAGCAGATGCCAGACTGAGACTCACTGGAAGAATCCTGAGGAAATGCAGTCTGAAAACAAGGGAAGTAGGTTACAGTACACTTGTTTGCCCACTGCTGTTTTTCTTTGTGGGGTTTTAGGGCGCTCAACTACTAAGGTCATTAGGGCCCAGTCACAAATGTAAGTGCACATATAATCTGGTAAAACTCAAAGGGTGGGGGGGGGGGGGGGGGGGGCACCAGAAAGTTCTTACAAAGACGCAGATAAAATAATTAAAAGAGTTAGATGTCTTTGGACAAGTCCATCAAAGTAATAAAACGAAGAACACGAGCAACTGCTCGAGCGTCATCAGCTAAAATTTCCTGTAGGGTAGATGGCAGAGACAGGACAACACGAGATTGATTAAAACGGGGACACAACAATAAAACATGGCGCACTGTCAATGCGTGACCACAAGGGCACCGCGGAGCGGGGTCGCCGGATGGCAGGTAGCGGTGGCTAACCCAGCAATGTCCAATCCGCAACCTGGCCAAAATGACCTCCTCTCGCCGAGAGGGTTGGGAGGAGGTTGCCCAAGCTGTTGGGAACAGTTTTATGGCCCGGAGCTTATTGTCTTGAAGTGACGACCAAGTGTCCCACCATAATGACACAAACCTCTTACAAACAATCCCACTAATGTCAGACGATGGGACACAAAGGGAGGCTGGCCGAGGCAGGAGGACTGCAGCCTTGGCCACAGCATCAGCAGCCTCATTCCCAGGCACTCCTACATGGCCTAGAACCCACATAAAGCTAACAGGAGAGCCATCATCAGCGAAAGAATGGAGGGATTGCTGGATCCATTGCACCAAGGGATGGATCGGATATGGAGCTCCAAGGCTCTGAAGAGCACAGAGTGAATCAGAGCAGAGTACATACGGAGAATGGCGGTGGCAGCGGACATACTGAACGGCCTGAGAGAGAGCAAAAAGCTCGGCCGTAAAGCTGGAACACTGGTCGAGGAGCCGGTATTTAAAGGTGACGTACCCGACGACAAAGTCACAGCCGACACCATAGTCAGTTTTGGAGCCATCAGTGTAAATAAAAGTGTTACCGGCGAGTTGTGCACATAGTTCGACAAACCGTAAGCAATACACTGCATCGCCCACTGCTTGAATACTGCTCACCGGTGTGGGATCTATACCAGATGGGGTTGATAAAGGATGTGGAGAGGAACAACGGAGAGCAGTGCGCTTCGTTACAGAATCATTTAGTAATCGCGAAAGAGTTACAGAGATGATAGATAAACTCCAGTGGAAGACTCTGCAAGAGAGAGACTCAGTAGCTCGGTACGGGCTTTTGCTGAAGTTTCGAGAACATACCTTCACCGAGGAGTCAAGCAGTATATTGCTCCCTCCTACGTATATCTCCTGAAGAGACCATGAGGATAAAATCAGAGAGATTAGAGCCCATACAGAGGCATACCGACAATCTTTCTTTCCACGAACAATACGAGACTGGAATGGAAGGAAGAACCGAAAGAGGTACTCAAGGTACCCTCCGCCACATACCGTCAGGTGGCTTGCAAAGTATGGATATGGATGTAGATGTAGATGGAATGTAACAATATAATGAAAAGGATAGTTGCTACTTGCCGTATAGCAGAGATGTTGAGTCACAGATAGGTACAACAGTCTTTTTGTTGTACCTATCTGTGACTCACCATCTCCGCTATATGGTGAGTAGCAACTATTCTTTTCATAATATTGTTAAATAGTAATTTACAAAGCCCTAAAATAAGCAAAATCTGGTTTTGTGTCCATTGTTTAATTATAATGATTTAGTGAAAAACCACACAAAAATACATACATTGTATACTGCTGACTTCTATGACAATACACTAAATAACACTGTATTGATTTCCTGTAAATTGATAAAATTGTTTCCATTTAAAGGGTATGTATGAAGTAGTAGTATTTGTTTTCTTTCCAGCTGTTTAGTTTCAGGCCTGACAGAAGAGATTTGAAGACCCAAGTCAGCTTCAGCATTCTGTCTGTTGCGGTATTTCATCTTTGTAGCTGCATATGCTGATTGTTTGTTTTGTTTTGTGGCACAAGAACAGCTAAGGTCATGCGCACCCATTTCAGAACCTTAGAACACTAACACGAAAAAGGAGTTAACAGTGACTAAACGCTAAGACCAATCGACGGAAGGAAAGAGAGCTAAGAATAAGGACTTCCCCTTTGAGAAAGGTCCACAAAATACACTGTAGAGACAACAGATGTCCCGAACTAAAGATTAAATATCCTTCACCATATTTCAATAATGGATAAAAACTAAAACGCAGTCGACAGCCCACATGTCGTTCACTAAAATGGCAGATAACCCAGACAGCATACATACATTAGAATGCAAATGGTTAAAAAAGGGCATTCGGTCAGGAAATTGCAAACCGTCAAAGGTTGATGACAATTAGCTCAAAGTCATGGGGGATCACCGCTTAACAAATGGTGATGGCTAAAACAAAGTGCCCAATATGCAACCTAGCTAAAATGATCTCCTTGCAGCAGAGGGCCGAGAGGTGGTCAGCCAAGCTGCTGGGAGAGGTTTAATTCCCCAGAGTTTGTTCCCATGAAGGGAAGACGAGTGGTGGTGCTAAAGGGACACCACAGCAACATGGAGATCACCGAAAGGAATGGAAGAATTAGCAGGCCGAAGTAGGATGACTGCAGCCTTGGCAGCAGCATCAGCAGCCTCATTTACCATCAGACTGACGTGACCAGGAACTCAAACATCACAGTGGCTTCCTCAAGAGTTTGGTGGTGATGTTTGGTTTGTGGGGCACTCAACTGCATGGTAATCAGCACCCGTACACATTCCCAATCTGAACACAATCCAATCTTGCCACTTTCAAAGAATGATGATGATGAAATGAGGACAACACCAACACCCAGTCCCCAGGCAGAGAAAATCACCAACCTGGCTGGGAATGGAACCCGGGATCCTGTGATCCAGAGATAGCAACACTAGCTACTAGACCACGAGCTGCGGACTCCCTCAAGAGTGAACAAGTGGAAGCTTCCTTGGACCCGTTGCACTAAGGGACAGACTGTGTACAGTACACAGAGGCATTGAGAGAATTGGAGCAAATGACACAATTGAAAAGTGTATGTCGTTGGATGTACTGAGTGGCCTCAAAGGAGAAAGAGCTCTCCTGTAAATACTAATCTGGATGCTGACACTGAAAATCATTGGTGCCAATGACGAAGGCATACTCGACATCACGGTCGGTCTGAGAGCCATCAGTCTACACAACAGTATTATCGTGAAGTTCCATCCAAAGGTTAAGAAACTAACAGTGATAGTTCAAATGTGGGGTAGTTTCCTTAAGAAGTGAATGAAGTCCAAGGTGAACATGGTCTGCTGCACAAAGCCAAGGTGGTGAAGATCTCACACTCATCGGGAAAATGGCACATAGCGTGAACTGCCAGAGCAATACCCAAAACAAACTCCTGGAGGTAACAGAGAAGAGGGACGCGCAACTCTATTGGCAGTCAAAGGAGTCATCGAGGGAGGAGGCATAGAATAGGTGGCCAGGCACAGCAGATGAACAGCATGTGTATCTGCTGAGCAGAACATCACGCCGGTATGACAATGGTAGTTCAGTAGCTTCTACATAGAGACTCAACTGGGGTAGTGTAAAAGGCGTCAGTGGCCAAACAGATTCCAAGACGAATGGTATTGAGATAGCATAATATGGATGGACATGCAGATGCATAAACAAAACAACCATAGTCTAGTTTCAAATGGGCAAGGGATCAGTACAAATGGAGGAGGATGGTCCGATCTCCTCCTCAGGAAGTACCGCTTAGGATACGTGGAACGCTGAGGGACCACATGCAGCGGGCGGCTGACACGTGGGAGGACCAAGAAAGTTTTCTATCGAGCTTGAGCCCCAGGAATTTTGTAGTTTCAGCAAACGGAAGAGCAACAAGCCCAAGATGTAAAGTCAGTGGAAGAAACCCATTGCAGCACCAGAATTTCATATAAACAGTTTTGTCAGCAGGAAAGCGAAAGCCATTGTCAGTACTCCACGAGTAAAGCCAATCAAAAAATCGCTGAAGATGCTGCTCAAGAAGACAAGTCCATGGAGGACTACAATAGATCACAAAATTGTTGGCTAAAAGGGAGCCAGAGATGCCCAGCAGGAGACAGGCCATAATAGGGTTAATAGCTATAGCAAAGACGACGACGCTCAGGACAGAGCTCTGAGGCATCCCGTCTTCCTGGATAAAGGTGTCCAACAAGGCAGAACCCGCATGTACACTGAAAACTTTGTCTTTAAAAAATTCCTGAAGGTAACAGGGAGGGCAGCCTCAGAAGCCCCACATGTAGAGAGTACAGAGGATACCAGCCCTCCAGCATGTGTCGCAGACTTTTTCCAAATCAAAAAACACGGCCACAATCCGGTATTTCCACAAAAAACCATTTATGGCATGGGTTGACAAAGTGATGAGATGGTCAACTGCGGATTGGCATGGTCAAAATCCACATTGTGCAGTGGTTAGTAAATTGTGAGATACAAGCCATCATACCAGCTGGGCATGAATCATACATTCCATCACCTTGCAAAAACAGCTCGTGAGAGAAATGGGGCAGTAGCTAGAAGGAAGGTGTTTGTCCTTGCCCGGCTTATGTGTGGATATGACAGTGGCCTCACGCCATCATCTTGGAAAGGTGCCATCTGTCCAGATGCGATTGTATGTATGAAGGAGAAAGCGCTTGCCCGCAAGAGAAAGGTGCTGCAACATCTGACTGAACATTGTCCGGCCCAGGGGTGGAAGATCAGGATGAAGTGAGAGCATGATCTGGCTCCCTCACAGTAAAGGCAGCATTAGGGCCACACCCATCTCTAGAAGGCATTCCTGTGCGTAAATCCCATAGCGCCTGTTGCCAGTTACAGAAAAGCCTTTCCAGTGGTATGGTAGGCAGATGTGAATGGTGTGCACAGTGTTTTATACGCCTGGTGCATCGTAAGTAGCCAACGCCTGACATGAAATGGCGATTCACCAGCCTCTGCACCAGGCTTGGCATGGGGCTTGTTCTGAATGCCCCAGTGGCTAACCGAATCCCTTCATGGTGCACCATGTCCAACATCTTTAAATATGAAGGTCTCTCAGACCCATACACTGTTCACCCATAATCGAGGTGAGATCACAAAAATGCCCTGTAAAACCAGTCCTGTCTGCTCCCCATGTACTGTGGCTAAGACATTTTAAAATACTTAAAGCCTTAAGTGACAATTTCTCCAGGTTCTTAAGATGTGGTAACCACGTAAGCTTAGAGTCAAATATGAGGCCCAGAAACCTCACTGTGTCTTTAAAAGCCAGCCCGGGTGACCGAGCGGTTCTAGGCGCTACAGTCTGGAACTGTGCGACCACTACGGTCGCAGGTTCGAATCCTGCGTCTGGAATGGATGTGTGTGATGTCCTTAGGTTAGTTAGGTTTAAGTAGTTCTAAGTTCTAGGGGACTGATGACCTCAGAAGTTAAGTCCCATAGTGCTCAGAGCCATTTGAACCATTTTCTTTAAAAGAAAGGACACTGTCCCTCATCCTCAGTTTAGTTCAGGAAAGTTTAAAATGGA
This sequence comes from Schistocerca cancellata, assembly GCF_023864275.1. NCBI lineage: Eukaryota > Metazoa > Arthropoda > Insecta > Orthoptera > Acrididae > Schistocerca > Schistocerca cancellata. Next base: position 918,130,486 of record NC_064629.1, read on the forward strand.
ATAAGAACAGTTAAAAACAACACTCACAGACTTCTCGGTGGAGAACTTAAAACTACTCTTCTGCACCCATTCATCCAAATGTCGCAAAGTTAATTGCAACTGGTGTGTTGTCTTTGTGAGGCTTGAAGAAGAGTGCAACACAGAGAAGTCATCCACAAACAAAGAACACTGGACAGGACCTTTCACTATAGATGTAATACTATTAATAGCTATGGCAAAGACAGTCACACTTAAAACGCTATCTTGAGGGACACCGTTCTCCTGCTCAAAGCAATCAGACAGGAAGTCACCGACTCAGTATCTAAGATATCGTGGCGAGAGGAAGGACTGAATAAAAATGGGAAGACAATTACAAAAACTCAATTCATGAAGCTGCTCCAGGGTAAGATGCCTCCAAGTAGTATCATAGACTTTCTCAGTGTCAGAAAATACACCTATCAGATGTTGCCAGCGTAGAAAAGCCTGTTGTTTAGCCACCTCGAAGAGGGCAAGGTTATCAAAGGTGGAGCGATACCTCTTGAACCCACACTGAAAGCAACTAAGGAGTTGCCTGGATTCTAAGATCCAGACAAGGTGGCAGTTGACCATCAGTTCAAAGCTAGTGAGGGCAACACTACGGTAACTACCTGGACATGTACAGTCTTTCGCAGGTTTTAAAAGAGGAATTAAAACTGCCTCACACCATGAGTTGGGAAGGTGACTTTATGCCCAAATGGCATTAAAAAGTGTGAGGTGGATATCTTTGTTTCGCCTTGTGAGGTGCCGCAGTATATTGTAATGGATCATGTCATGACCAGAGGTTGTGTCACGAGCCGCCGACAATGCAGAATTCAGCTCCCACATGGAAAATGGGCAATTGTAATCTTCTTCAAAGGCTGACCAGAAGTCCACACTATACCTCTCGACAACTGCTGTATGGTGCTCGAAACCTGGATCCTGACTGGCTGTTGCCAGCACCGCACTGGGTTAGGTATGTAAGGCCTAACCCTAAGTCGGAGGAAACCTGCCATGATGTGGTCAGGCAACGTTGGAGAATTAAAGGTCACAATGAAGTTGGCGGTCTTCTCAATTTCTCCATTATTCATACGCATCCTTTGCTCTAAGTCCACTATCTCCTGTAATGCCCATTCCTGTTTAAGTTCGGCTATGTCGATATCCATAATGTCACAGCATTTGACCATACCCCTGCTAGAGTTAAGGGATTTGAGCAGTTCAACAGTTGCATCATATTCACCCAAATTTTCAGTCATTGTTAAGTTGTTCCACCTGCTTTGCCTGTTAGTCTTTACCACTAGCGAACCATTCCACAGCTGCTTAATAGACTTCAGACTTCCAGCATTTCCTTCCAAGCCTTTATGGATATAGAAGGGGGACACTTTTTCAAATGTCCCCTCCTTCCTCTTAATGACCAAAAACACATTTTGATTTGATGATGATGTTTGGCTTGTGGGGCACTCAACTGCGTGGTTATCAGCGCCCGTACAATTTCCCAACCTTTGCTCAGTCCAATTTCGCCGCTTTCCTGGATGATGATGAAATGATGAGGACAACACAAACACCCAGTCATCTCGAGGCAGGTGAAAATCCCTGACCCCGCCGGGAATCGAACCCGGGACCCCGTGCTCGGGAAGCGAGAACGCTACCGCGAGACCACGAGCGGCGGACGACACACACATTTTGATTTATGACTCCTTGAGCCCTGTTAATATAATTCAATCAATTCAGATTACCAGGAGGGCTAGCCTCCCCCATTCATTTGGAGGACTGGGTGTGAATAGTCCCAGGTGGTACACCCTTCACACTGGGACGAGAAGATGACGATTTCGAGGGTTCCATCTGAGTCCCACAAGCGGCTAGGGAAACAAGGGTCCACTCAGACAGAGCCCCGCATGCCTGAGTAAGCCTTACACTACTGAGGTGCAGCAGGTTCCCCAGAGGTTACCCACTAACCACTGTTCCACATCAACAGCTGCGCATTTCATCAGCACAAAGCACACATTGAGATTTAGAGGTTTTTTACAGAGATTTTTACCATCCTCACAATCTGGGCAGTCAAGATCCCCATTCCCTGCAAAACACAACATTCCACTGACACACCATACAGTGGCCGCTGAAGCATGCCTAGAGCTTACGGTAACAGGAGACTGACGGCACTTACCAATCCCTAGCTCAGGAACCCCAGGGTTGCCAAGCCCGTACTCAGTAAAGGAATGCTCATCCTTTGAGGGCCACACTACAGAAGAGGGAGTGGAACTATTAAACAAACTAGTAAATAAAATCCAGCAAGCTTTTTTGCTATCCTGAAGAACACAAAGACACTGCGCACTCAACAGCTTATAGTGAGTAAAGTTCGCTGTCGTAGGATGACAGTTAAAAAAACGCAGGGAGAATGTCTCTAAGTGCAGATTGCATCTCAGCCTGCCTCTGCGCACCAAGGGATGAGACATGGCGCAGTAAAGACTAAGTGTGAGGAATGGAACATCCTGCGGCAGTAAGGTACTCTACCTGGTCATCACAACTGGGGAAATGTTCATCAAAAGCTGCCAGGAACGAGTAAAGGCTCCAGTTGGCCTTAGAAAACTGCCAATTGGGTTTACATGCATGCGGGGTAGGAGTCAGCAAACAGATACCACATGGTAAATGGTCACTCGAGTACGTGTCAGACAGAACAGACCACACTAGACAACAGGCAAGCTTGGGCAGTGCACAACGAGAGGTCCAAATGGGAACAGGTGCGCGTGGAGTCTGAAAGGAATGTGGTTGCTCCAGTGTTGAGGCAGATGAGGTTGAGATGATTGAGAAGGTCAGCCAAGAGGGCACCCCTTGGACAGGCTCTGGAAGAGCACCAAAGAGGAAGGTGTGCACTAAAGTCACCAACCAGTAAAAAGGGGTGAGAGTTGACCAATAAGTTGGACGAAGTCCACCCTGGTGATACAGAATGATGGCGGGATGTAGATGTTACAAAGAGAAAAGGTGAAGCAAGGAAGGTAAATGCGGACTGCAATAGCTTGCAGCCAGGTGTTCAGCTGAGATTGATTGACTATGAATGTCATCCCAGATGAGCAGCATTACTCTTCCACGAGATGGAATACCATCCCCAGGAGGTCAAAGCGGACCAGAAAGAAATGCGAGAGGTCAAAGCAGTCACAAGGATGCAATTTTGTTTCCCAGAGGCACAAAACATGTGGACACCGTGATGCCAAGAGTAGCTGTAATTCCTCCTTGTTGAATCTAATGCCACGCACATTCCATTGGAGGAGAGTCATGATGGGGAAAGTGGAGGAGAGAAAAAATGAAGGGTTATCAATTCAGTGGCTGCTGAGTGCCAGCCTTCAAAGATTCATCGCTACAGGGCACAGAGACTGGAGGGTCCTGTTCCACAAGATCTATAGACGTGACGGCAGTCTCTCTGGGTTAATCTACGGATTCCAGGGCAGAAAAATGGTTGGTGGTGTGCACCAGAGAAACGGTTGGTGGTGTGCACCAGAGAAACGGAGGTCAGCCAGGTGAGGGACTCACACAGCGGCATTGTGGAAGAGGATCTCCAAGTCAGCAAAGAAGAAGACCATGTTTCTTTGATTGATTTCTTAGCACCTTTGCGACTGGCAGGTGAAGAGTCTGATGTTTGCTGATGGAGGGGCGTAAGAAGTCTTCACAAGAGTACTCCTTCTGTCCTTTCCGACCTGCCGGTTGTGTAGCAGGTAATTTCACCATTAGAGGCGAAGATCTGGTGGCTTGTTACGCAGCTGGAGGTGGAGGAGGAGAAGGACGAGGAGGAGACAGGGATACTACTGTGACACTGGACAACTACGCAGCCATGTCCTTTGTGGAGCGAGGCGCAGTGATAATGGTATTGTAAGTGCCTGATGGTAAAACACAGGGCTCGAAAACTAGCCAACAACTTGCAAGCGAGAGGGTAAGGCACTTCGTCCTTCACACGGATCTCCTGGTGGCCCACTCATCAAGATACATGGAATATTTTCAGGATGAGGCTGCACGGTTGCCACGGCAACTGAGACAGCGGGGAGGAGGCGGGCAATCACCCTCGGGAGCATCCCTATCAGAAGTAACAAATTTGGCTGTGTTTCGACAGGACATTTGAGTGTGGTTGTAACATTGACACTGGTAGCAGCACATCGTGTTTGGAATGTACGGTCAGACCACAATGCCTTTATAGCCTGCTTTTATCTTTTATGGAAGCACTACTCTATCAAACGTAAGAAAAAGAGTGCATGAAGGCACTAAGGTTGACTCAACCTTTTTCACTACCCAATGAACTGCAGTGACGCCCTCATCAGAGAGGTAAGTTTGGATTTCTCCCTCAGTCAGACCATCAAGCAACCTAGTGTAAATAACACCACGTAAAGAATTCGGCATTCAATGGGCCTCAACACGAACAGGATAGCCGTTGAGTTGTAAAGCTGCAAGCAGTTGTTGGACTTGAGAATCACAATTGGTCTCCAAAAGCAAAGTGCCATTACATAAACGAGAGCAGGATTTCACAGGGCCTAGAATTGCCTCAACACCTTTCTGAATAAGAAATTGATTTACCATAGCAAAGGACTAACCTCCTCCAGTATGTGATACCATGAGGAACCAAGGAGAAGCTAGGAGAGTCTTGGAATCTTTAGCCTCATTCTGTTTACATTTAGAAGATGCAGACTGAGATGGTGATTGGCTCATTGCAAGAAAATGACCCATGACTGCCAGTGTCTCCAGTGGCACAGTCCTTCCAACTGGGAGCCCCTCTGAGGGGGGGCTCACCCTCCTTAGGTGATTCTTCGTACCTCAAGCTACACCTGCCAAACTTCTGACAGATAGACCAATTGGCAACTTGGGAAAGTAACAGCTCAAGCAATCACCCCTCCCTGGGCCTGGCCTGTACCAGGAGGTACATGTGAACCCTACCTGTCGACCTGAGGCTGGACTGAGAATTATGCTTTACCCAGTCACTTGTTATGTGTCAGACATGTGCCAACCTTCAAGAGTGCACAGGGAGGAAGAAGAAACAAAGAGGAACCTAAAATGCCGAAGTGGAGGAAGGATGCGAGATGGAGAACAAAGAAAGAAACAAAAAACAGTCGAAGGACTGCTCTGATGGTAGGCTACTGAAACTTCAGAACACAGTCCCAAAAATATCCCAGATATGTTCCCCAAGGGAGGGGAAGAAGAACAGGAGGAGGATAGACATGCAGCACGGAAAGCAAAAAGGTGCTGCTAACACCGGGGCCCCATGGCAGTGAAGTACAATCTCATCAAAGAATGGTGAGCCCCCTGGAGGGCTGCATACGCTGAGAATCTGTTTCACCCAAGTATGTTGTTAGAAATGGGAGAACAGTCAAAGCCACCACGGCAAGTTGTGGATACTCACCATTAACCCTGCACCAAAAGCCATTTAGTGACACTGTTTTGAACAATGATTCCAATAGTTGAATCTGATGTCATTTCTAAAAAGGATTCTTAGGTTTCATTTGACATATTTTCTGGCTTCTGCAAATTCAGTACAATACAATTTTGAGTCCATGAGTTCATTTTCAGTTTTGTGTCCTGCTTTTCAGGAAAATATGTCTCAAAAGATGTGCTCATATCATGGAGACAATGGACCAATTTCTCCAATATTTCATTTGGTAATTCTGCTATCTCACCAACAAATACACTCAGTGTTAAAAGCTTTCTTTTTGAAGTGGTTATTTTGTTATTGCTACTGGAAACTGTAGTCTGTTTCCCTTGCAAACAAAAGATATAATTCATTAATTTTTGCAAATATGTCTGCCAAAAGTATTGTCAGTCATAAAAAATTTTAATTCAGCTGTTAGTTCGACTAATCTTGTTAAGTTCTCGCCCTGAGATAACCATCTAACATCAATGTGGAGCCATAGCATCTTATGTGCTTCCATAATCCTCAGGCAATATTGAAAACAATCAGCACTCAAGAGTGCACAATTTAACAATTATTTTTACTGCTTCAACAAGAACACATTTTAGACTTAGCAACATCCTCTTTATTTCAAGTGCTTGTCTATTCGGGATACAAAGGCTGGAACTAAAGTTTGGCACTTTACTTTTTATTAGCAATTCCACTCCTGCTGTTGTACCAGTCACTGCCTCGGCCTGAACTGTACAAATATTGATACAACTGTTCCAATGGATACGGTTTATGTAAAAAAAAATTGGCAGTCATGTTGAAAATGTATTTTCTGGTAGTGTTAGCTGCCAGCGATGCACTCATACTCAAGTCTTTGTCAAGTGAATGTTTACGCAGATATCGTCCAATTATCAGTAAGATGGCCAGTCCAACAACATCAGCTGACTCATCCATTTGCAAGATGAGTTTTTTATGTTGAAAGAGACCAACCAGTTCTCTTTTTATATAGCCTGCAAAAGTGGCAATTTAACATGAAGAAGTGTCATTCGAAAGTGGTACCGTAAAAAGATGCTTTGCAGATTCTTCATCAAGCATATATTGTGTTCCTCTACCACACATGGTTTTGTTAAATTCTCAGCAGTAGCACGCATTTTGTCTATTTGTGCAATGCAGCAGCTGACCAAATACAGTGCCTCCACAGCTTTTTCATTCACAGTTTTTTGACATTTTAATAACTGTTCTTTCTTACGTATAAAAAAAATTCTTCATTCTTATCTTTGCAGTCGGGGTGTAAAGTTCCTAAATGTTGGTGCATCTTCGCAGGTACCCTAGCAATATTTGGAAGTAGCTTGCTACACAACATGCAGAGGGGCGAGCCGACAGAATAAACCAATCTGCCAGTGATTTAAGATTCATCACACTTCCTTTTTTTCACCTTTCGTGAGTCGTCATATATCTTACCGCTTGAAAGCAGGGAGCCTGAAGCACCTTCTTGAATCTCATAATCTTGATAAGAAATTTTTGAGGTTTATCCCGCAACTTCCGGCAAACCAAGACAAATATAGAATATGATTGCCATAAGATATCTAATTTTACAATTCTAATCAATAAAGAATAGGAATAGGAACAAGTAAGAAATTTACCCTGCACTGCATGACACAGGTTTATATAGCCCCGGACGGTGAAGCACAGATCGCAAAGCAACGAAATCCTTCAAGGCAGTTCGAGGTGTTTGGGAATGAGAGAGAGAGATGAAGAGAGCATAGCAGAATGTTTGTGGCAAGTGTAGATGAGAAAGTGCAGAGAGAGAGAGAGAGAGAGAGAGAGAGAGAGAGAGAGAGAGAGAGAGAGAGAAAATCAGCATGGCCACTGCGTGCGCGTGTACTGACGAGTATCAAGCCACCAGATACCTACTCATACAAGGTAAATTCTTTTGTTTGTAGTTTTTGATCATAGCATTATTGCAGATTTATTATGCTGCTTGTCACCTCATTTTCGGCTATTACGCACAGAGAGAAAAAATAACATTTGTAATACCAACATTGATATTATATTTACAGGAGTTGTTTTTCTCAGTGTGTGGAGGGCTGTTAACAATTATGATCTCCACTGTAAAAACACTGCATTTTCCTGTCAATGAATGGTGTTCCTGACTAGCAGGATACATAAAAGTCTAGGTCTAGTTGACAGTTTTAGAGTCATAAGTGTAAAAGGTGGTAGCATCCTAAAACTCCTGAAAAACTGTATGTGACAGACATCAAAAGGTCAAGGGGGCAACTGACTTTAGGACACTGAAATAGATCAGTGCTAATTCATGACTTGAGCACCAAAAAAGATGAGAGTGCACAAGAAACCATACAGAGCACACTCCGCAGAGGAGTAGGGGAGGTCCTGGCAAAGAGCCATCATGTGTATTCCAACTGGTAATCCCACCTGAGGGCAGTTATCAGGAGGACAATGCCCCTTGTATGTGGAAAAAAAAAAAAAAAAAAAAAAAAAAAAAAAAAAAAAAAAAAAAAAAAAAACGGGATACATCGGATGATTACAGAACTGATGAATGGAATTTACAGAGATCAAGACTTGGTACCATCAGAACTGAAGAGGTAAGGTTCCCTCTTCGGCAATGAGACTGTCTATGGGCCTAGTCTGGAAGACAAGAGTAGCCACACTCAATGAAGGGTCTAACAATTTCAAAGCTGAAGGTGCTGCAGAGCCTTACACCTGACTGCTGCAGTCCACTCAGGGTGATTAAAGTGCCCAGTAAATACCAAGATCATTAGCAAGATTTGCACCCCAACAGGTTTGAGCAAGGAAGCAGAGCGCAAGTTTCTCCATACAACTAGTCTTTAGTTGGCGAATATGGGGTGGCCAAGATAGCTTTTTATCAAAACGGAGGCCTAAAAAACTGAACTGTGCAACAAATTCCAAGTGCTGGGTACCCAATTGCAATTCTGGGTCAGGATGGACCACGGTACAACAACAGAAATGCGTGGCCCACATTTTTCCAGGAGAGAACTGGAAACCATGGGATGGCATCTGCGCAGAGGTCTGTCAGATGGCACCTCAGAGCTATCATTCAGCTGAGGCCACCAAGTGGGAGCTGCACTGAATGCAAAAGTCCTTAACATATGGTGAAGGGGTGACCAGCAGCCCAACAGAACTCAACTGCCCATTGATGGCAATGTGGAAGAGTGTGAAACTCAGGACAGAGCCCTGTGGAACGCTGTTGTCTTGGATCCACAGAGCACCGAGTAAAGTACCAACACAAACCAGAACAACCAGTGTGATAAAAGCTGGTGAATTAAGTAAGTTGGGAGCTACAAAGGCCTCAATCAAGAAAGATAAGTAAAAACGGTGTCATATGACTTATACAGATCGAAAGAGACTGCACCGAGGTGCCGACATTTAGAAAAATGTCTGTTGGACTGCTGTTTCTAACCACACCAGATGGTTTGTTGTCCCTTCCAGAAACCACACTTACAGAGAGAGAGAGAGAGAGAGAGAGAGAGAAAAGGCCTCGACATTCGAGAACTTAGCATAACCTGTGGGCAACTATCATTTCACGCAGTTTGCAGAGCACAGTGAAGCTAATCAGTTGGTAGCTGTCTAGAGACACTGGGTTTTTTTCTGGTTAAGGACTGGGATGACAATACTATCTCGCCATTGTGAAGGGAAGAAACTTTCGAGTCAACTATGGCAGAAGACCCTAAGTAGATATAGTCTTTTTAGTAACGTTCAGGTGTTGGCTCACCTGATCATGAACTGAATCAAACACTAGGTCTGTATCCTGAGATGAGGCAAGAGCCTGAAGCTGCTCCCTGTCACTGAAAAGTTCATTATACGATTTGGATTGGTGTGGGGAGAAACATTGGGGAACCTAGGGGGGACATCTCCAACTTGTCATTTCTGCTGTAGAATGGTAGCTGGATAAGAAGAGGACACCGATGATGTCACAAAGTGGGTTGCAAAGTGCTCAACAAAAACCAATTCATCAGTACAAAGACCACCATGAAGGACAAGCCCCAGAACAGTTGCTGATTGTTGGTTGCACAGCACACTACAGAGCTTGACCACACCTGGGAAAGGATGTTGCTCAACACATTGGAAGTCCTTGAGAGATCCCGAAAAGCTATTGCAATGTCTTTGGTCCACCATGGCACCGGCTGGCACTGGAGGGGACCTGTAGAAAGGGAAATAGCACTTCCAGTGGCTTGGCTGATCGTGTCAGAGATGTCTCACACTACCTTGTCAAAACAATCTGACAGAGAGGGGTGAAGGTAACAGCAGATGCATAAAACTGCCAGTTGGCTCTTTGAAGCACCAATGAGGTAGTCTGCCCATCTGGTGGAGGTAACAAAGTGACACGATTGCTTGAAAGTGGTAACTGTCACAAACATCATCATGTAGTGATGAATGTACAGACGCCACTAAACTGGGGGAAGAGATCATTAGATTGACAGCTGACAAGGTGCCACTGAAATGGGTAGGAGCACCATCACTGAGGGGAGAGAGATTGTGGTCAGTAAGAAGCTCATCAAGCTGAAGGGCCCTACCACACAAAGTTGTACTCCCCCACAAGGCGTGATGCACACCAAAATCCCCAAGAGGAAAGGGGGAAGGAGGGGGCGGTGCTTACTGGATGAAGGTGGTCAAACTCAAGGCTAGTTAGTGGCCTGGCTGGAGGTACGTAAACTTTGCAAATTGTGATTTCTGAGGTCACTTGCACTCGTACCACAATTACTTCCAACATGGTATGAAGAAGAAATCACTCACTGACCACACCTGTGCGAACAACTGTACAGACCCCTCCAGATGGCCTATCAGGGCCAGCACATTTCTGACAGAATGTACAATAAACATGGAGTGTTGCAGAATGGTAATCAGTGAAGTGAGTTCCTTGTAGAAAAGCAAATTGCACTGGAGGAGGAAAAAGTGTTTCAGTTCCACCGGGTGATGGTAATACCCATTACAGTTAGTCGTCGTCATCGCCATCGTCCTCCTCCTCCTCCTCTGCAACACTTGGTGGCTTGGATTCTTGTGAGGTACTATCTGCAGTGGGATGGACGAAGAGTGAGCAGTCCCAGGACCCAGAGGTTGCTGTTCTTCAGCCACCGGCTGGTGTCGGGCCACTGATCTGTGCATTTCCAGGGAGGGGGATCCAGAGAGAGAGAGAGAGAGAGAGAGAGAGAGACCTGTCACCCTGAACTTCAACTCCAGTCGGGTGCAGGAAGTGATTCTGGAAAGACTGTGCTGGGGGTACCACAAGAGGGGAGAGGTGGGAGAACTCGAAAAAACTGAGTAGTGGGAGTGAGACGGCTGTGACTTTTGCATAACTGGACATGATACCAACAGGAAGTAGGCGTTTGTAAGATGCAATAGCTTGGGGCCTCGTGCTCGCCATGCACGTAATCACGAAAGAGTAGTGAACCCCACTGGGGGCACCAAACAAATGCCTATTGCTCTAGAAGCCAATCTACGGAAGAAACAAAGTAAACACCACACATCTGGCAGAATCACAATGGCTCACCAGTTTTTTTTTTTTTATCTCTACAGGCACACAAATGTTGTTCATAGTGTTGAAGACACTAAAGTGCATAGGATTTGCCACTAACTTAAAATCCTATACCTTTGAAAAAGTTGTAAGAACACCAACATCTGAATCTCTTACTTCAGTGAGGTATGAGAAACGCCAAGCATAGTACAATGGTGAGAACAGTCCAAACAGATTGGGTGGGGGCCTTCAGCCATGTCCACATGCTACAGTCTCTTCAGAAGCACATCCTCTCTCTTTCCACTTACAGTAATTGTTCCTTGAATGAGAATGACCTTCCCAACACCATACAGCAGCACCAATATTTTATTCGTCACAAAATATCAGTTAATCTACATGGTGTTTGTGAAGGTGTCATTCAATAATTGTTTGTTGGCTGCAAAGCATGGTGCTCACTGAACATCATAATTGTGACACACTGACATTTCAAACCCAGGAGCTTTGCAAGTGCTGAAGTCCCACCACCTCCCTTTATTCTAATCAACAACAATTCCTATTAATGTTTATGTAATGTTTGAGTACTTGCATGGGTGATTCCATTAATTTCTGTCTCACAAATAAAATTTTGTAGGAACAGGTTGCGTACCACATGCATTCTCATTTATTCACAATTTGGAACAAGAAAGAATTCATTAATGATAATACTGTCTAGTCTAACTCCATAACCAACTAGATTAGTGTCACAACTATGGAATGATTATATCTTCAGTGCTTCAACCACCACTTGTGAAAAATAGAAGCAATAGAAAAGATGGTAGATCAGAGGAATGCAGAAGGGAGCCTATTACAATTGCACGTCTTAACATGACTGTTCCTTTTATGTTCTAACCTCATTGGTGGAAAATTGTAAACCATAACAGGAAGTTGGTAACTACATGAGACATCACCATACACAACCAGAGGTACAAGAACTATGACACAAAAAGAGGAAGTGGGGAGGGAGCAGGCTCAATTAGCTATTGATTGTGAGATATAACTCAACCACCTAATTGAGAAGGTGTCTTTGCTTGGATCTAATTTAAAGCCACACTTAAGTGAGTGTTATAGTTATTTGATGTGATAAAAAGGATTGCAATATGAGAGGAGGGTGAATAAACAGACTGCTATAAAAAAGGAGGGTGTCAATTTAACATCTGTAATCACTGATGTTAGTATAGAGAGTGATAGTTCAGCTGGAAAGCAAGTTATCATATTCACCTTTCTCAGTGTTGATACCTGGTCTCTTTCTCTCACTCTTCCTTCACTGGCAAGATCAAAGCCATGAAAAGTAAAATCAAATACAGAAAGTTCAGACTCAATACATACAAAAGCAAAGAAATTGCTTGGTGCTAAGTATTTTGATGTGTTGCAAACCTGAGTTAATGGTTTACCAATGCTATGAATCAGGATGAAACTAAATCATGACAGCAAAATTACCACCTTTAGAGTCTTCACATTAAAGCTAACACTCACCAAGTTCAAAATAAAAGCTAAAAATACACCAGATCTTAAGTGGCAGTACACCTGCTCAATATGACACTTTAATTCAGAGCCTAATGCATTACAAAACAAAACAAAGTTCCGTTAGCATTAACTGGACTGAGAATCGAACAAAAAAAATTTACTCACAATACAATTCCGAAAGGTTTGCAAAATACCCAATTATTACAGCATCTTTAAGGTAAAGCTGTTATCAACACAAATTTCTGAAGACAACAATGTATTAGTAGGCACAGTGCTATAGGAGGTGTTATGTCCTCGCCTTCCTCCAACCTACGGACTGACTCACTCAAATAGTTATAAGGGGACCTACAGTTCAACGTAGACTCTGAACCACAGTGCTACTTGGCATTTTACACATTAATAAACATTGTCAGAGGTGAAATAAGTGATAAATTACATATAAATCCTAGGACTGACCAGGCATTGAACCTCATGTCTTCAGATCTGTAATCTAACACTGCTCACTGAGCTCCTGAACCACATTATTGAACTCCAAATGCTTTCCAGAAACAAATCTCTTTATGTATGGAAGCAAGTGGAAGTCAGAGCGTGACAGACTAGATGAATAGGGAGGATATTTTTCAATGCACCTTTGTGGGGTGGTACAGTTTTTGACACAAAATTTGGCTGGACACTGTAGAGAAAGTCTACATTGTTCACTTACAGCATCAATAAAACTGGCTACCCCTCATAATTTTAACTCCAGTCATCTGCATGATCTGGCAACACTGTAGGATGCAGAAGTTTCTGGAGGAAGAGATGTCTTCCACCCAAGGTGTCATGGTGCATTTGCTCATGGTCGACTAATAAACTGTGTGCACTATACACACAGCAAAGTCACAAGATGAAGCAAATTCCCTCCCTTAATTTTTTAACCTGCATTTTGTTTGTCTGCTAAAAATATCAGTCAGATGGAACCTCAAAGATAATTAGCTTCATTCTGAACCCATCAGTAATAGCAAAAACTTTCAGAAGTTTCTGTGAAGTATCTACTGGCTGGGTCATGATCAGAACAATTTATGCATGATAGTTCCCTTGTCATACAGCAGCCACTGACCACATGCCACCCACCATCTGCTTAGATGTTCACAATGCGATACATCCTGGATACATTTCTGCTCTCATATTGGCACGCATAAAATTGTTTGTTATTTTAGTTTGATTTTCTGTGCAAAGTAACTTCAGTAAACCAAGTGATCATCATGCAGTCTCAAAATGGTGCGACCATTGCTCATGCAGCATACGACATGTGTAATATCTAAAAGTATAAACTACAACCACAGTTAAAAATCATCTAAAACAAAATCAATTTTGTACATAAGTTCAGGGTTCTAGTAGTAGACTTACAGTTACATTTGGATTTTGCATGCTTTGTTCTTATAAATATTTAAGCATTACAAAATACAGACAAGTGGAAGAAGGTGTAACATTTGCGACATACACTGATCAGCCAGGATATTATGACCACCTACCTAATGGCCAGTGTGTCCATCTTTGGCATGATAACAGTGGCGGCACATCATGGTGTGGAAACAATGGTAGGTCTATGGAGGGAGTTTTCACCACATCTGCAGACACAAGTAACCTAATTCCTGTAAATTCCAAGGGTGGGGGTGGGGGGGGGTGGGGGGAGCAATGAGCTCTGATGTCATGTTCAATCGTATCCCACAAGGGGGGTGGGGGGAGCAATGAGCTCTGATGTCATGTTCAATCGTATCCCACAATTGTTCAACTGGGTTCAGATCTGACGAACTGGAGAGTCAGCACATCAATTGGAACTCACCACTGTGTTCCTTGAACCACTCAATCACATTTCTGGCCTTGTGAGATGGTACATTATCTTGTTGAAAAATGCCACTGCCACATGAAATATGATCGTCATGAGGGGTATACATGGTCTGCAACCAGTGTACAATACTGCTTGGCCATGATGGTGTCTTGCACGAGCTCCACTGTGTACATGGATGCCCATGTCAATGTTCCCCAGAGCATAATGGAGCCACACCAGCTTGTCTCCATCCCGTAGTATAGGCATCAAGCAACTGTTCCCCTGGAAGATTATGGATTTATGCCCCCAAATCGGCATCGGGATTCATCAGACCATGCAATGATCTGCTGCTGAACGAAAGTTCAGTGCCAATGTGTAATGGTCACATGCTCATTTCACCTGTAGTTACTGATTTCGTTGTGTAAACATTGGCACATGCATGGGTTGTCAGCTGTAGGGACCCACTGTTGGGAGTGTTCTGTGCACTGCATGTTCAGACATACTTTTACTCTGCCTAGCATTACAGTCTGATGCTAGTTCTGCCACAGTTCGCCACCTGTCCTGTTTTACCTCTCTGCCCAGCCTACAATGTCCGACATCGTAAGTAGGGTGTGGCTACCCAACCCCATGACGTCTGGAAATGGTTTCAGCTTGCATTCACCAAGTGTTGAAGACACTCACCCCAGCACTCCTCTAACACCCAACAAGTCACGCAGTTGCCGAAATGCTTGTGCTGAGCCTCCTGCCTATCGTGCTGAACCCTTGGTCAAACTCAAATAGATCACATGCCTTCCCCATTCTACACACACAAACACCATGTGTTTGACTAGCAGTCATTCCTCGCAAGGTGACGCTGCTATTGTCTGGTTTTTTTTTTTGCCGCAGAACTGCTACGGTCATTAGCGCCCGGTCTATGGCTTAGGGAAAGGTAAAAAAAAAACAAATTGGAAATCACCAGCAGTGGGAGTGAAACTCAAAAAGTGGGGAAACTAAAAACAGGAGGAAAGCTTAGAAAACCACTATAGAAGGGGAGGGGGTTGTTTTCCCCAAAAAGAGCTTCAAATGACCGATGTCATCTCACTGACACCAATAAACTCAAGGACGCGATCAGCTGAGCGCATATCATCTGCTAAAATGGAAGATATATCAGGCGACAGCTGTAGACAGGCGCGTAGTGGAGTAAAATAGGGGTACTCAAGTAAAAGGTGTCTCACCGTCCACAGTTGAGAGCAGTGGGGACAAAGCAGGGGAGGATCACCACTTAAAAGATATCAATGGCTAAAAAGACAGTGTCCTATCCGGAGTCTAGTTAAAATTACCTCCTCCCGACGATGAGTTCGGGCGGAAGAGGTCCAAGCACAGGGAAGAGCTTTCATGTTCTGTAATTTATTACTGGGAAGTGTAGACCAATGTGCATGTCATAAAAGAGCAACACTCTGTAGATCGGCGAAGGGAACCATGCGAACAGCAGACTGAAGAAGAGAGACTGCAGCCTTGGCCGCTATATCGGCCGCCTCGTTTCCAGGGATACCAATGTGTCCTGGGATCCAGAGGAATGCCACAGAGATGCACCCCAAGTGGAGGAAGTGGAAGCAGTCCTGAACCCAGAGGACCAGAGGGTTGACACAAGGTAAAGAGCTTGGAGACTGAGGAGAGAGCTGAGTGAATCTCAGCATATAATACACTGTATCTGCTGATGGCGATGGACGTATTGGACAGTCTGGAGAACAGCGTAATGCTTCACAGTAAAAACCGAACACTGGTCGGGAAGCTGAAATCAATTAGGGGTGTCGCCAACAATGTAGGCACTCCCAACACCAAATGATGTTTTCGAGCCATCAGTGTAAATAAATGTGGCATCCTTCATTTGTGCACTCAGAGCAGAAAATGCCCGACGATAAACGGGAGAAGGGGTAGCATCCTTGGGAAGCTGACAAAGGTCACGGAGCAGGCAGGTCCGGGGGGCGGAGCCAAGGCGGTGCGGTACCCCCAGTTGTCAAGAAAGTTTTAGGAAAGTGGAAGGAAAGATAACATAGCAGTTAATGGAAGCAGACTCCCAGTGGTATTATAGAGGGAGGGCGGCCTGCACACCCTAGATCCAAGGAGGCGTGGAAAAAAAGGTCCTGGGCCGGATTAGCAGGCATAGAAGACAGATGGCTAACATAACGACTCAGAAGGACAGCTCGCCAACTGGACAGCGGAGGGTCAGCAGTCTCAGCATAAAAGCTTTCCACAGGGTTGGTGTAAAAAGCTCCAGACGCTAAACGCAATCCACGGTGGTGGACAGAGTCGAGATGCCGAAGAATAGACAGCTGAGCAGAGGAGTAAACTACGCTTCCATAGTCCAATTTTGAGCGCACTAAGTGGAGAAGGGCCACTTGGTCTGGTCCCCAGGTGGTACCATTCAGAACACGGAGGGTGTTGACGGATGGCAGACAGCGAGCCGAAAGATAGGAAACGTGGGAGGACCAGCACAGTTTTGTCAAACATAAGACTCAAGAATTCAGCGACATCTGCAAATGGAAGGTTGACAAGGCCTAGATGTAGGGAAAGCAGAAGGAACTCCGAATGACACCAAAAATTTACACAAATGGTCTTACTGGGAGAAAAGTGGAAGCCGGTTTCGATACTCCAAGAGTGGAGGCGATCGAGACATCCTTGAAGACGTCGTTCAAGAAGGCTGGTACATTGAGAGCTGTAGATCGCAAAATCGTCCACAAAGAGGGAGCCCGAGACATCGGGAAGGAGACAATCCATAATTGGATTTATGGTGATGGCAAACAGTAAAACACTTAGCACGGAGCCCTGGGGGTACCCTGTTTTCTTGGGAGAAAGTACGAGAAAGAGTAGTGTTCACCCACAATTTAAATGTGCGCTCTGCCATAAATTCACAAATAAAAAGGGGCAGCCAATCTCAAAAGCCCCAAGAGAACAGTGTGCGGAGGATGCCAGTCCTCCAGCAGGTATCGTATGCTCTCTCCAGATCAAAAAATATTGCTACCGTTTGGCGTTTCCTGAGAAAATTGTGCATGATATAAGTGGAGAGAGCAACAAGATGGTCAACTGCACAACGATGGTTTCGGAAACCGCATTGGGCAGGTGTTAAAAGGCTTCACTCTTGCTGTGGCAACCTTCAATCTTGGGAATACAACTAAATGCCAGATCCTTCAAAAGTTGGGTTCACATGTTGGTTCCCACACAGTACGTGCCATGTTGACTTTAGATCAGCACAGACTAAGCATGCTGACAATATAATCAAGACATTAACGAAAAAAGCAAGACAGGTGCAGAGGGGTGCCAAAAGAAAACTTTATGATTATAAAGACTGTGAAGGGGATATTAACTATGGATCAGGAATGTTTTAATTTTCTTTCTCCGTTTCCCGTAAGTTTGCTTTTTACTTCTCCTAGGAACATTATCTCAGGTACTGGTGAACCTAGAAGCCTGAAATTTTTATGACTTAGCCACATGGGTTTCTTTTACACACTAAAATAATGATTTTTAATTACTTGATTTACAAAAAACTTAGGGGTGACAATCTAGTAAAAAGTGATGAAAAACATTTACTTAAAAATAAATGTGAAATAACTCTCTAAGAAAATACTTTGACAATAAACTGTTGTGTCAGTATTGTTATAACATATCAATGCATATACAGTAAAAATTTTATCTCTCTAGTCTCCAGTAGTTTGTCATAAAATGTTACCTATAGTAGGCATATTTTAACATTGCAGGGATAGGCAATTCCGCATCCCCTTAAGGTGTGACATTGGATTATCAATTTATGGCCTTGAATCCAGGAAATTCATTTCACAGATACAGTACAGCCAGTTTTGTCTTTCATATTGTGAATTATCTTTTTTAGCCCCAACTACTGAGATAACTGGACAAAGATAAATGCTACAGTTCTCTAGCTGTGAAGTAACATGGTCACACTGTAACACAAAAGCTGTGTCTAGGATCTGTTCCAATTTTGAGAGAGGCAAGCTTTTTACCTCTTTGGGTCAATTCATACCAAGCGGTCCAGCACTGGTTGCCTGACCATCTCAGAAAAAGTTTATATTTGCTGGGTGAATTCCCCAATGTTTAGTAGTCACAAAAATATTTTTTTAAAAAATTATTGTTTATTATTTTTAAATGGTGGCCATATTTGTTCCAGGCTGCATGTGTTTTTTCATATTTGCAAGCATCTACATTTTTTACAGTTATTCAGTAGTGGATTGTCCTAAGCCTTTCAGATAAAATGCATTTAGTTCAACACGATCTGGGATACAAATTAACATCATTATCACTTAGCTCAATGTATTCTTTAATATATTCTTAATAGTTCAAATTTATCAGCCACAAATTTAAAAAAAAAAAAAACTCAATTTTTGAACAAGAAAGATTAATTTCTCAGCTTTCATATTTGTTTCTGCTATTATACTGTATAGTATATTTACTTTTTATAGAGTATCAATGGTGAGCAGCTTACACTTAAAAAGTACACTATTTAAATTTTTTTTCCAGTTTGTACAATACCTGTGTTGAAGGACCAAATAAAAATATGGAAATTTCTCAGTTAATAGACCTTTATGATATCAAACTTCAGCATAAATTTCAACTTTGAGATTCAATTGGAAGTTATGGAAAAGAGATTACAAACACGAGTCAAAAATACCTTTTTCAACATCTGTGATGTCTGGTAGGCTAATCAAATAAAGTATACCGATTGCATAATGTAACACACCACATTGCACTAGCTAATGATTATTTGTCAAAACAATGCTGTGGTAATTGTTTCAGCAGGCTAACAATTGCATCTGCAAGCCTATACAAGTCTGATTGTTGTCTCCCCCTTTACACCAACAAGTGTCTACTCACACTTAGCTAGAAGTTCTTGAATTATGCAGTTGAAAAATAGTGTCTCAGTGTTCTGTTGGTGTTCGTGTTATTATTACTGAAGCATGTCAAAAGTGTGTCTGGAGTGTATCCTAAAGACATTTCTTTAATCGAAGATTACAGTGAACAAGAAAAAGTGTTGTTATACTTACGAGTCGGCCCAGAGGTCAAATCATCATGCTAGTACCATGAAATGAAATATTAAAAAAAAATTTCATCACCTTCTTGGTCAGTCTTGCATGGACCCTTTTGAGAAACATAAGAAACCTACAACAACAGGTCTGCGAGAAATAACATTTGATCATTATCCTAAAAGTAAAAGCCCTTTTGTCATACCAGGAAAATCATTGTGTCCATCATGTTATTCTAAGATATTTGTAATTCACAAGAGAAAGGGTAGTGAAACCTCAGATACAGAATTTTGTGACTTATCACCAACCATTAAAAAAGTAGATAAAGCTTGTGAAATCCTGGGTGTATCGCCTGCTAGTAAAATTGGAAAACTAAGTCAAGATAAAAGACCAAGTGCCTTGAATACAAAAACTGAGAAGGTGGTAGCTACAGTCAAAAATAATTTGGAAGTTTCATTTCAAAATACAATTTGTACCAAAACAGATGGAAGTTCTAAAACTTCACCAACAGAATATGATGATTTGATAGAAAAAACTAAAAACTAAATGCAGTACTTCAAAGAAAGAGGATAAAATTAAGATTATCAGTTTACTGCCGAATTCTTGGAGTCGAGCAAAAGTTAGTGATGAATTTAATGTGTCAGAACGTCTTGTTAAGTTAACAAGGCAATTAGTAAAAGAACAGGTAATTTTACCAGCATTACAAAAGAAAAGTGCATCTAATTTGGTAGATTAAAACACAATCAATAAAGTTATTAAGTATTATGATGATGACAATAACAGCCGTTTGATGTCTGGCAAAAAAGACTGTGTTTCAGTAAAAGAATATGGTTCTAATATTCAAAGACAAAAAAGGTTAATATTGTGTAATTTAAATGACTATTCACTGAATTTAAAAAAGAAAATCCTGACATTAAAACTGGAAGATCAAAGTTTTGTGAGTTGAGACCAAAAGGGGGTATCGTTGCAGGGGCATCTGGCACCCATAATGTTTGTGTTTGCATCATCAGAGTGTAAAGTTGATGATAGATGGGGCCAATCTTATAGTTGACTATAAAGACCTTTAGGAAGTTATGGTATGCAATACTGACAGTTACAATTGTATGATCAAGAGAAAATGTGAAGATTGTCCAGTCAAACAAGCCTTACTTGACATGTTTGAAGAATCCAAAGAATACGATTTGATGCCTGACAATATAAAATATGAACAATGGGTGACACAAGACAGAACTGAAATGGTGACAATCATAAAATCACGAGAAGAGTTTTTTGAAGTGTTGGTGACTAACCTTGAAAATCTGAAAATGCATCATTTTATTGCAAAAGCTCAAAGTAAATTTTTGAAAGACAGAAAGCAAACCTTAGCAGCTGATGAATGCTTAGTTCTTGCTGACTTTTAGGGAAAATTATTCCTTTGTTGTTCAAGATGAAGTATAAGGGCACCACTGGGTAAACAACAGGCCACAGTTCATCCATTTGTATTCTATTATAAAAATGAAGATAAACTAATGAGCCACAGCTTTTGTGTCATAAGTGACTACCTTGAACACAAAACTACAGCAGTGCACATTTTTCAACTAAAATTAAAAACTACATTAAACAGCACCACCCTTCCATAAAGAAACTGATTTACCTTTCAGATGGGGCAGCAAGTCAATACAAAAAAATAAGAAAATTAACATCTCCTTTCATAAAGAAGATTTTGAGTTTGACGTACAATGACACTTTTTCGCTTCATGCCATATGAAGAATGCTTGTGATGGTGTCGGGGATTCACAAAAAGCGAGCTCTCACAAAAGCAAGTCTGCAGCGAATCTATGACAATCATATCATAAGACCTCAAGAAATGTTTGAATTCTGTAAAAAACATATCAAAGGAACTACCAATGTTTTTGAACAATGTAAGGAAATACAGGAAGTCTATGACAGTGTCTTGAAGGTAAGGTACAACACTTGTCAGAAGATTAAAGGCACTCAATCTTTTCATTGTTTTGTACCAAATGGCTCTGAGCACTATTGGACGCAACTGCTGTGGTCATAAGTCCCCTAGAACTTAGAACTACTTAAACCTAACTAACCTAAGGACAGCACACAACAACCAGCCATCACGAGGCAGAGATAATCCCTGACCCCGCCGGGAATCGAACCCGGGCGTGGGATGTTTTGTACCACATTTGCGCAACTTACTGAAGTGTAAGATCACATTAACTTCGCCTGATAGTGAACTTCATCAGTGTGGGAAACTTGTACAACTGGTTCTTCAAAATAAAGACATAGTGGCTTGTGTTTACAATGAACAGTGGTGGATTGGCGAAGTTGAGAATATTGACTGTCAAAACCAAGATGTACATGTTGTATTTTATCACCCTCCAGGACCAAGGACATCTTTTTAAAAAATTGATGAGGATCAAGTTTGGACGCCACTTAAAAATGTACTAAGGAAGCTGTCTCCCATGGAATTTACAACTGTGACTGGGTGAACTTATAATCAAACACCCAAACTGAGTGAACAAATTTCTCAAATGTTCAATGAGTGATGTACTAAAAACAAATAACACGAGAACAATATAATGTAATGAGTACGCTTATTTTCAACAAAAAAAAGTAAGTAATCATAGATATGATTAAACTATATACTGTAACTGATATATTTTATTCAATAAGCCTAGATATCGCAGATGTTAAGAAACATATTTTTGACTCGTGTTTGTAATTTTTTTCCATAACTTCCAATTGAATCTCAAAGTTGAAATTTATACTGAAGTTTGATATCATAAAGGTCTGTTAAATGTGAAATTTCCAGATTTTTATCTGGTCCCCCAACAAAGATATTGCACGCCACAAAATGGAAAAATTAAAAAAAAAATTTAAAATAGTGTATTTCTTTAAGTGTAAGCTACTCACCATTGATACTCTATAATAAGCAAATATACTATACAGTATAATAGCAGAAACAAATATGAAAGCTGAGAAATTAATCTTTCTTTGGAAAACTACTGTTCAAAAATTGAGTTTTTTTTTAATTTGTGGCTGATAAATTTGAACTATTAAGAATATATTAAAGAATACATTCAGCTAAGTGATAATGATGTTAATTTGTAGCCCAGAGTGTGCTGAACGAAACGCATTTTATCTGAAAGGATTAGGACAATCCACTACTAAATAACTGTAAAAAATGTAGATGCTTGCAAATATGAAAAAACGCATGCAGCCTGGAACAAATATGGCCACCATTTCAAAATAATAAACAATAATCTTTTTAAAATATTTTTGTGACAACTAAACATTGGGGAATTCACACAGCAAATATAAATTTTTTCTGAGATGGTCAAGCAACCAATTATTTTTTTCTTGGACCACCTGGTATGGACTCCCTTTGTGACAGAGGTACATGCAGCTAGATTGAAAATCACCAAGGAGAAACTTAAGAAAAATTGTCCATCATACGCCTCCTTGCTACTTTCAATATCCCGCAGCCAAAGGGCAGAAAACCTGTAATATTTTACACTTAATAATGCATGTTTTTCTCCTTCCACCGGGCTATTGATTAGTTTTTTTGTAAATACAGAATTGTGGCACAATAATTTGTTAACTGGCTTTCTTTATGCATCTACTACAACTGCCTTATTTCCATATTACTTGAGTAGGACACAGGACAGCACACAGTCACAGACTGTTTTGACCTCCAATGTTCATAATTTCTTACAACTTTTTGATGATTTAGACACATCCATTTTACAGATACTATATGTTTTATTAGAATAGACATTTGTTTTAAGCTTAATTGGTTGGTTGGTAGGTTTAAAGGGACCAAACTGCATGGTCATCATTCCTTTCATCCTATATGTGTCAAACCAGGAATAATTCTCATAGGAAGGAGCCAAAGGGAAGTACTTGGGTAGCTCAACTGTACTCAAGATACAGTAAGACACAACTAAAATCAAGGAGAAGTAAGAGGAGAATGAGAGGGGGTAGGGTGGGTGAGCCATTCTGCCCATAATGCAGGTGGTGGCCCCAAGGGCATGGGATACAGTGGGAGATGCACCCTCTGCATCCGACCAGCACTATCTTGCAATCTGTTACTACGCGAAAAGGAGCAGCACAGACAATGTAATAAAATTTTAGGAAAGACAAAACATTAAAAACAACACCAAACATAAAAGAATAAAAAGATGGGAACAGTAGGGGCCAGGCCAGACCACCAAACAAGGGCCACTGTGCATACTCCAGGCCAGAGCAGGCAAGGGATGCCCCCCCCCCCCCAAACCCCGCCCCCTCAGTCAATAAGGCAAAAGTGCTCCACTTCACAGAGACAAGCAGAAACCACCATCACAGTTGAAATATAAAACCAGGTCAGACATTTTGGCATCATCCGCTAGCACTAGAAGTAGTTAGTCAGGAAGTTTAAGATTTTGCCACAAAGCAGCCAAATTTTGGCAATCTAGTAGGATAAGGGCCACCGTCAGCCAGGCAACACATCAGCAGTAAGGTGGATTCTCATGTTGGAGAAGATAGCCATGGGTCAGCTAAGTGTGCCCAAGCCAACAATGGACAGTGAATTCCCAGCAAGAAGTTTTAATTCATTCGTATTCGTGCAGTGCATATACCTTATAGCATTATTCCATTGGTTTATTAAACCTAATAGTAAACTAAAGAGAAATTAACCATAAAAAATAATTATTGTGCCATGTTATTTAAAACTGACAGTCCTCAGGTAGTTTACGTATTCCATGCTTGTAAAAACCTACTGGTTCAGAGTTACCTGTTACCTATATCGTCAAGCAAGATTCAAAGTGCATTTTCATGCTGAAAGGAACTGTCTTGCTGGCTTGTTTTGTGAAATCAGTGAAATACAGGGGATGTTGTGCAGTAGCATCACTCAATGCAATTCACTTTGTTACTTTTCTTATACTGACCAAAACGCATCTGTTGTTGGCAGCAAATACTAGATGCAATAGACAACCCCTGAGGAGCATTTCATAATACTTAACATTCTTCCCCCCCTCCCCCCCCCCCCACAGATACAAAATATTATGTCACACTATTATTTCATTGCATTAATTTCTTCTGGCGAAGTTAACATAAAGGCGCTATAACTCATTACTGCTAACAATACTGCATAGGAATGCTGTGTAAGAGAACTGAGGATGCTCAACCAAAAATGCAGATTCAATCACCCCTATGCATTTTGTTTCTTTGAGTTGGATCATGCTATATTCCTACATCTTACTTTTGGACCTTGCCCACTGAATGAAAATGTCGCACTTATTTTAAATTATAGGTGCTCATCACATTTGTTGATTAGTGAGAATTTATGAATCTGGAAAATCAGTCATGCCATAACAATCTTTCTTGAACCAAAAAAATTCCCTCACACATAACACGAATGTTTCGAATGGCCACCACTGCCATCACCCCTGTATTGAACCCAAAGCGAACTAATATTTCACAAATGTTAGACCACCTCCCAGTTGAGACTATTCTGTAATGCTTGAATAACATTTAGGAGTTAAAATATTTGGTCAGGGGAACATCTACAACTAATTAACACATCAATAACAAAAACAGTTTCCAGTAATTTCTCATTTATTGCACAACCAGTTTCAAAGCCTAAAGCTTAATCTTCAGCTGCCACCAACTGTAAATAAGAGAAAAAGCCACTAGCACACAAGAAATATGGGACTGACACACAAGAATCAAAGGTAAAGCAGTGAAAGAAGGCATGCTCATAATTATGGAAACCGAAATGTGTGGTGGTCAGGCCAGTCAGTCATGAGAGGAGGGCCCTCACACCTATGTCAAACCAATGCACTGGACTGAGAAAAAGACTAACATAGAGGGAGGGACATGGACAAAAATGAACTCAATAATAAATAAATAAATAACTGCACTCATGCATAGGACTACCAGCCACAGCAACTGCCTCCACAGCACTCCACAGAAGTGATTAGTGCAGCTGTTCAGGGAGCCAGCTGACTGTGGCAGCAGAAATGACTGACATAGGAGTCAATGAGGTTGGGAAATGAAATAAAAACGTAAAAAAGTGCAACGAACAGGCTGATCGGTTCATCTGCTTACATAAGTTTGATTCACAAGATTCATACAAAACAGAACTACAAATATGAGGATAATTATAACAACATATAAACAATATTGTTCATAAAAAATGCCTACAAGTCAACTTGGACAGAGTGCATCAGAATAATAAGATAAAAGACAAATATGCAACTAAAATGAGGCACATATAGCATACAGAAATATATCCAATAACTGAGGGATAAGACGACAGGCGAAGTGTCGAGGAGAATGATGCGAGCCATTAAGATTGGTAACCGTGTATACACTCGTCTTTAAAGAGCCAAAACAGTCTTAATATAAAAAGCTTAGTCACGATTAAACTGATATACACAACAGGAATTGCAATGTAAATATCTAAAACAGAGTGATGCACTTATTTTTGTAATTACATTCATTCTTATATTTGTAGTTCTATTTTGTATCAATCTTGTAAGCGACACTTATGTAGCCGGACAGACAAGTCAGCCACCGTTGCCTGCATTTCTTTGGCTCTCTATTTTGATTCACCATTTCATTGGCTCCCACAACAGTTGTTTCCACCACAACGGTCAGCCAGCTCCCTGGCCAGCTGCACTAGTCACTTGTGCAAAGTGCCATCGAGGCATATGCTGCACTTGCTGGTCCTGTGCGCGAGTGCAGCTATTTATTTATTACAGAGTTCATTTTTTTCCAGATCCCTCCATTTATGTCAGCATATTTGTCCCAATCCTGGGCATAAGACGTGGGTGTGGACCCCCCCCGCCCACCCCCACACGACTGACTGGAACAACCGCCACACATTTGTGTGTCCGTAATTATGTGAATACACCTCTTCTCACCACTTAACTCCTTTCATTTTGGTATGTAAACCCACACTTTCTTGTATGCTAGTAGCTCCTCCTCTTATTCACAGTTGGTGACACTTGAAGATGAAGCTTTATGCTTCAAAACCTGTTGTGTAATAAATAAGAAATTATTGGCAACTGAAGCAGATATTTTATTCTATTAACATTTAGAATATTCAAGTGTGCAAAATCCAATATGTAACTGTAAGGCAAATACTAGAACTTCAAGTCAAAAATGACAACTGATGAGTACACATCAGTATTCCTCACATCATAAGCTGAGAGAGCATTGCTGCCCCCCCCCCCCCCCCACTCCTTCCCCACTGTGTTGCCACACAGTGTTTACTCAGTTTATCAAAGTTCTTTCACATGGAAATTAAACCGTTTTATGCTTACCAATGCATGAGCAGAAATATTGCCAAGGTGCGTCACATAAGTGTCACATTGCATCGCATTCATCAGCCGAGCAGTGGTGTCCTGTAGCTAGTGCTAGAAGGCCCCCAATCAGAGGCTACTGCATGCATAGGAAACTCTCTGGCATAAATTGTTCTATCTAGAGTCAGCCATGAGGTCTTTTGCGGTAATGTTTCTGGAACAGTTTGCTATTACTGATGAATTAGAAAGGGAAGCAAATTATCTTTTAGGTTCCATCAGACTGATGCTTTTAGCATACAAACTAAATGCAGTTTAAAAAAAACTAAGGCATTGACTCTAGTTGTTGACTTTCCTCTACAGTGCACAATGTTTATCACTAGACTACGAGCAGATACAGTACTACTACACCTTGGGTGGAAGACAATAGTTCCTCCAGAAACTTCAGCACCCTACAATGTTGATACATTTTACCTATGGCTGGACTTAGAATTCTGGGGGCAGTCAGTTATTGAGGCCTTTAGCAAACAACTCCAACTTAGTCACTGCGGCCAGCAAATAGGCCCTATGATAAAGACTATACTTTGTTCTGACAATTCTTTCTGATGGTCAACTCAGCCCTCCTCTCATATATTTTCACCCAGTACCCTGGTGAAGACTGGCCATAACCTTTCTGGTAAATGACATCAACTCACCTCCTCTGGTGGTGAGGCACTGACTTCCACCCCAGCTTTTTAACTTCTGTGAGAGTTACTGGTCCTGTACCTCATCCACAGTAGCACTGCAGTGCACAAAAGTGCATATTGTAGAATTTTATGAGGGCACAGTATTCCATTAATCCATTTGAACAACAAAAAGCATGATTTAAAAAAAAAAAAAAAAAAAACTGTATAAAGAAAACTGTTCTACAGAGCAAAGTGACATCACTTGCATTATTGCACATCATGTACCTATATAACAGAAAACCTAAAAAATCATTTGGAATCTGGATTGGTGCCACCTCTTAGACAAGCCACAAAAATATTTTCTTGCCCTTCAATATCAGAATTAAGTTCACTTTATTTTCCATGGAACAAGGGTATTATAACACATCTGTCATTTGTGAGCTGTTTGCTTAGCACTCTTCAGTTTGGTACAGTTTTCCACATAAAACTGTGTCATATGCAGCAACCTACTGCTACTTAACCACCTTGTCTACACTGAACACATGACACTGTGTGTGAATTGACAGCAGCACAAGATAGAGAAATCATATAACTCTCCCAACCTCAAATTTTGTTGTATGGAGGGAATTTCCACATGTCAACTTTCCCTGGATGAAATGACACAAAAATTGCAAATTACTGTGTATTTTAAGAAAGAGTACCTTGTACCCAGTTACTTATGAGCCTGTGTCCTAATTTAGTGGCTGTCATAATTTAGTTTCACAACTTTTAGAGGATCTAAGGTCTTAATATAGTGGACTGAGGAGAAACCAAGATCTCAAAACCAGTCCAAGCAAATAAAACTACCTTCACAGCTAACAGAAGATTAAGCACACAAATAATGTAATTATTTCAAAGTAGTGTTACACTATTTACCTTCTTGAATGATGCAACAAGACCTCGGCATGCTTGGCATGGAGGTAGTTTTAGAGAATGTAATTTGTCAACTTTGTCATCTGATACTGCATACAACAAGTGGGTTACCAACATTAATAAAACTGCCTTGCGATACATTTCTGCTTAACCTGAAAAGAGAAAAATACAGTAAACAATGCCTCTTCTGTTACGTAAGTCTCATCATCTTTGTTTTTAGATATATTTTTCCCACGTGGAATGTTTCCCTCTATTATATTAATATACTCAATTTATTACACCTGCAACTGAAATCTCATCGTTTCTACAATATCTGTATAACAGGCCCTAAATTTCACTTTCCTTAATAACTACAGCAATTATATTCACATTTACTACCATGGATATAACTACTGTCCTGACATCACAATTTACTAATGTGGAAACAATTTTTTATTCCACTGTGTGTTCAGAAAGCTTGCTATCGTGTTCACAATTTAAGTCTTCACTCCAAGAAAGTAAATAAAGACACAGTATAAAAAAAGGCTGAGTACATAATCTCTCTGCTAAAACTTCTAACTGCTAATTAACGACCCATTTTGAAGACTTGGTTGTGTAACAAAACTAATGTACTGCAAATTTTCCAGTCACTGACAATTTTAAGTTTTGCACTTTCTATGCCTGCTAATGTGTGAAATGCTGAGCACTCTCCTCACGATTTCAACATCAAGCATGTCCACCTTGCATGTTGCTTCTTGGTAATGACTATTTACTGAACAACTTGGAGCTGCATATTACATACACAAAAAACATGTCAAGGTTCAAATATTTTCAAGGACTTAAAAGTCCTGTTGACAGCTTGTAAAGTAACAGTGTTCACTGTAAACAGGTCTCTATTCTTAGGCAATATCTGTATTAACCAAGTAGTAGCAGCAGCAGCAGCAGAGAAGCAAACCAGGTACTTACAAGGGAACCTCCCCATCGCACCTCCCTCAGATTTAGTTATAAGTTGGCACAGTGGATAGGCCTTGAAAAACTGAACACAGATCAATCGAGAAAACAGGAAGTTTTTTGAACTCAGAAAGAGGAAGAGGTGTTAGTATTGTGCTATGCATAGCTTGGGGGTAAGTATTTCTAGAAAAGAAAAAAAAGAAGGAAAAAAACAGTGAATGTGTAATGTGGAATGTTGGCTATTTTATAATCATTATTATTATTATTATTATTATTATTTCTTTCCTTTCTCAGACATTATGTCCGGTTAAAAACGGAAAGTGACGTGGACCTTGATCAAGAGTGACTTCCTTTTAACTGTACGGTATATGTTACATTGCATTTAGGAACTTTCGGGTAATTGAACATGTATCAATAATTAGAGATTTCTGTAGTTGTATATATACATTTGGCTGTAGCTGTATTGCGTTGATGTACTGGTGGATATCGTGTGGTATGACTCCTGTAGTTGATAGTATCATTGGTATAATGTCAACTTTATTCTGATGCCCCATGTCCTTGACTTCCTCAGCCAGTTGGATGTATTTTTCAATTTTTTCTCCTGTTATCTTCTGTATATTTGTTGTATTGGGTATGGATTTTTCGATTAGTTGTGTTAATTTCTTCTTTTTATTGGTGAGTATGATGGCAGGTTTGTTATGTGGTGGTGTTTTATCTGTTATAATGGTTCTGTTCCAGTATAATTTGTATTCATCATTCTCCAGTACATTTTGTGGTGCATACTTGTATGTGGGAACGTGTTGTTTTATTAGTTTATGTTGTATGGCAAGTTGTTGATGTATTATTTTTGCTACATTGTCATGTCTTCTGGTGTATTCTGTATTTGCTAGTATTGTACATCCGCTTGTGATGTGATCTACTGTTTCTATTTGTTATTTGCAAAGTCTGCATTTATCTGTTGTGGTATTGGGATCATTAATAATATGCTTGCTGTAATATCTGGTGTTTATTGTTTGATCCTATAATGCAATCATGAATCCTTCCATCTCACTGTCTATATTGCCTTTTCTTAGCCATGTGTTGGATGCGTCTTGATCAATGTGTGGCTGTGTTAGATGATACGGGTGCTTGCCATGTAGTGTTTTCTTTTTCCAATTTACTTTCTTCGTATCTGTTGATGTTATTTGATCTAAAGGGTTGTAGAAGTGGTTATGAAATTGCAATGGTGTAGCCGATGTATTTATATGAGTGATTGCTTTGTGTATTTTGCTAGTTTCTGCTCGTTCTATAAAGAATTTTCTTAAATTGTCTACCTGTCCATAATGTAGGTTTTTTATGTTGATAAATCCCCTTCCTCCTTCCTTTCCGCTTAATGTGAATCTTTCTGTTGCTGAATGTATGTGATGTATTCTATATTTGTGGCATTGTGATCGCGTAAGTGTATTGAGTGCTTCTAGGTCTGTGTTACTCCATTTCACTACTCCAAATGAGTAGGTCAATATTGGTATAGCATAAGTATTTATAGCTTTTGTCTTGTTTCTTGCTGTCAATTCAGTTTTTAGTATTTTTGTTAATCTTTGTCTATATTTTTCTTTTAGTTCTTCTTTAATATTTGTATTATCTATTCCTATTTTTTGTCTGTATCCTAGATATTTATAGGCATCTGTTTTTTCCATCGCTTCTATGCAGTCGCTGTGGTTATCCAATATGTAATCATCTTGTTTAGTGTGTTTTCCCTTGACTATGCTATTTTTCTTACATTTGTCTGTTCCAAAAGCCATATTCATATCATTGCTGAATACTTCTGTTATCTTTAGTAATTGGTTGAGTTGTTGTTGCCAGTAGTTGTATATTATCCATGTATAGCGAATGTGTGATTTTGTGTTGGTATGTTCCAGTAATATTATATCCATAATTTGTATTATTTGGCATGTTGGATACTGGGTTCAGAGCAAGGCAGAACCAGAAAGGACTTAATGAGTCACATTGGTATATTCCACGCTTAATCTGTATTGGCTGTGGTGTGATATTATTTGATTTTGTTTGGATATTAAGTGTGGTTTTCCAATTTTTCATTACTATGTTTAGAAACTGAATCAATTTAGGATCTACTTTGTACATTTCCAATATTTGTAGTAACCATGAGTGGGGTACACTATCAAAAGCTTTTTGGTAATCAATGTATGCGTAGTGTAACGACCTTCGTTTAGTTTTAGCTTGATATGTCACCTCTGCATCTATTATCAGTTGCTCTTTACATCCTCGTGCTCCTTTACAGCAGCCTTTTTGTTCTTCATTTATAATTTTGTTCTGTGTTGTATGTGTCATTAATTTGTGTGTAATGACTGAAGTTAATATTTTGTATATTGGTGGTAGGCATGTTATGGGGCAATATTTTGCTGGGTTTGCTGTGTCTGCTTGATCTTTAGGTTTCAGATAAGTTATTCCTTGTGCAAGTGTATCAGGAACTGTGTATGGGTCTGCAATGTAACTGTTAAATAATGTAATACGATGTGAATTTGTTCAGGTGAACTTCTATTGCCAGAAATTTGCTATTTTATCTTTTCCAGGGGCTTTCCAATTGTGCGTAGAATTAATTGCTTGGGTGACTTCATGTTGCAAAGGTCCCGAGTTCGAGTCTCGGTCCGGCACACAGTTTTAATCTGCCAGGAAGTTTCATATCAGCGCACACTCCGCTGTAGAGTGAAAATTTCATTCTAGAAACATCCCCCAGGCTGTGGCTAAGCCATGTCTCCGCAATATCCTTTCTTCCAGGAGTGCTAGTTCTGCAAGGTTCGCAGGAGAGCTTCTGTGAAGTTTGGAAGGTAGGAGACGAGGTACTGGCGGAATTAAAGCTGTGAGGATGGGGCGTGAGTGGTGCTTGGGTAGCTCAGTCGGTAGAGCGCTTGCCCGTGGTAGGCAAAGGTCCCGAGTTCGAGTCTCGGTCCGGAACACAGTTTTAATCTGCCAGGAAGTTTCAATGTTGTGTATACTTGTGATCAGTATCCAGTTGTGTTGGTTCCTAAATTTGTTGCTTGGTAATAACAGAACATGAGGTGTCGGCTAACTTCATCTGACCATCTCATCCTCTGTCTTTGTTTTCCTTCTAGAGTGGTTGCAGGAAGCATATCCTGCAAAACACCTCTATTCGGATTTAAACCATTTTCTGTGTGTCTAGCAGTGTTGTTACCATTGTGGACGGGCATAGGGTTCAAGCGTCGTCCCCGACCGTGACAGCGCTTGTCCGAGGCTTCATTAGTTCTGTCCTGAACCAACTAATCACACTAAAATGGGGGTTAGCCCTATTAGTGGTTTGTTCTTTTCGTCGCCTTTTACGACTGGCAGAACATATCGGAGGCCTATTCTTTTCCCGGTCCTCCACGGGGTTTATTATTATTATTATTATTATTATTTTATTATTTGTATAACATTTTTTAACAAACCCCTACTCTGTTTTAACTAAGTAATCCTTCAATGTATAAAATGTATTGCATAACAGGTACTTTTTAGCTGCCTTTTTAAATAAGTGTATTTTCACAATTTCTTTAATCTCTTTTGGTAATTTATTACACAGTTTTATTCCTTGGTAGAAAATGCTGTTTTGAGTTTTATGTTAATTTTTTCTTGGTAAATGTAAGATGAGTCTATCTCTTGTTGCATGGTCATGGACAGAGCTGTTGTGCAGTAATTACCAATGTTATTTTTGATGTGTACGACTGACAGGTAAATGTATTCACATGGAGCAGTTAAAATCCCCAGTGTTCTGGACAGATCTTTACAATGAGCTCGACTAGTATTTTTGGTTATTATTCTTATGGCTATTTACTGGAGTTTGAAAATTGTGTTCATATTTTGTACATTTGTTCCCCTAAAAAGAATTCCATACCTAAGAATTGAGTGCACATATGAATAATATGTAACTAAAAGACACTGCATGTTACACACTAATGATAGGATTCTAAGGGCATAACATGCTGATTACATTCTGTTTGCAAGTACCTTTGTGTGTTCACACCACTTCAACTGAAAATCAATATTCATTCCTAGAAATTTTGCATTTGTTACACAGTCTATACAGGTGCCATCTACATTTAATTTAACATTGCCATTTTTCCACTTCAAACTGAAATTCATGGCATCAGTTTTCTTTATGTTCAATGTCACTTTATTACTTATTGACCAAACAAAAACTTCCTTGAGAGTTTCATTTTGCTTTCTCGGCAAGTTCTCCTCTTGTTTTCTCAGTGACTATAATATTGCTGTCGTCAGCAAAGAGGAATTTTTCACCATGAGTAACACTACTGGGGAAGTCATTGATGTATATCAGGAACAGCATTGGTCCTAATATGCTACCTCGCGGAATCCCTATATTAATGTATTTTGGTTCTGATAAGTGTTTCACTAAATGTTTAGATCTATTCGAAGTACGTGTTATCTCTACTCTTTGTACCCTATCTGCTAGGTATGATCGAAACCAATAGTTAGCTACCCTTCTTATTCCTAATGCTTCTAATTTATTTAATAGAATCTTTTGGTCAACTGTATCAAACGCCTTAGATAGATCCAAAAATATGACTGTGACACACTCATCTTTATCAAGATCATCAAGTACAACTTTTGTGAATTCTACTATGGCTGACTCCATATCTTTGGTACTTCGGAAACCAAACTGTGATTCGCTTCAAAGATTGTACTTATTTAGGTAATTCATTAATCTGTCTTTCATAATTGCTTCTCTTATTTTTGAGAAAGCTGACAGCAGGGAAATGGGCCAGTAATTTTCTATGTCTTCTGCATTACCTTTCTTAAGCAAAGGTACAACTCTTGCCTGTTTTAACTGCTCTGGAAATGTCTGTGATGCGAAGGAGTCATTTATTGCATTTGTTAAGGGGCCTTGTATAATCCCTATGCATTGTTTCAGTAAACACACTGGAACTTCATCTAAGCCTACTGACTTTTTATTTTTTAGTTTTTAAATTGTTCATTCTCTGTGGTTGGCAGGAACATCATTGTATTTAGTGCAACATTATTTACAGGTGTTATATTTGTTTGGGGGAATTTTTGCTGTAACTTCTCTGCAATACATGAAAAATGCTCATTTACATAGTTTGCTAAGTGCTGTGGATCATTTATTACTTTATCCCCCTCCCTTCGCAGTATGTTAGTCTGCATTTGTTTGCCTCTCCTCGTTTCCTTTTTTATAACATCCACGACTGCTTTGCTTTTATTCTCTGCATTATACTGCATATTACTTTGTCATTAAATGACTTTTTTGCACCAATCAGCACCTTTCTGTACTAGATCTTTTTGTATCTATGACAGAAATTTAAGAATTCTGGATCATTGCAAATATTTTTCATGGAACTGAGGTGCTTAAGTGTTTGGGAGGACTTTATAATACTTGCTGTTATCCATCTGTTTTTGCGAGATGTTGATACAGACATGCATACTTTTGGAACTGCTTTTTCAAAGTTCAATTTCAACAATATGGAGAATTTAGAGAATTTCATATTCACTTTGGTTTCCCTATACACTTCATCTCAGATATGTTTTTCTAGTACTGATAAAAATCTTTTATTTTGATTTCTGATAGATGTATTTTGTAGGCATGTAGTTTAGGGAATTATTCGATGCCTGACTTTACTGTTGTTATTTGACAGACATGATCTGATAGTCCGAGATCTTTTACAGCTACATCACGTTTTTCCCTGTCCATATTTGTGGCCACATGGTCAATTACTGATGAAGTCGTCGTGGTAACCCTTGTTGCACTTTTGACCAATAGGGACATGCCAAAACTTTGAAGGATGTTTATGAAGGTGCTGCTGGATTCATTTATGATGTTAGTGTTGATGATAATGTCCCCACACATAATTATGTTAATATTAGTACTTGAGACCTTATCTAGAACTTCTGTTAACTTATTGAAAAAAGTGTCCACACTACCACTGGGAGATCTATACACAAACACACACAAAATGACTAATTTCTTGGTGAATTCAAGCCCTCTTAATTCAATAGCTGATATTTCAAAGTGTTTCTCTTCACTTAGTGTACTAAAGTCATGTCTTGATTTGAACTGTTTTCCTTTTCTGATATAAATGCATGATCCTCTTGTATTTCTGCAGTAAGTGTTTGCTCTTTCATACAATGATATTATTACATGTTGGATTTGTGTGTCTCTACACCAGTGCTCAGTAATACACACTACTGTGCAGTTCAAAGACTGGAGTTAAACTTCTGACAGTTTTATTTTATTTTTTTATTGATTGCATGTTTTGATGGAGTATTGTTAAGTTTGTGAAATCCCCCTTGTTACTCTTTCCAATAGTTTGTTTTTCTTTGTGACAGTGTGTTCGATCGTGTTGAAACGTGCAATCGTCATCCCCAAATTGCTCTTCAACAGTGGGAAGCAGTAAGGTGCTTAAAACACCAGTGTGGGCCTGTGCTGTGATAGCGCCACGTGAAACAACAAGGGATGCAAGCCGTCTCCATGAAAAACACAACCACACCATAACACCACCACCTCCGAGCATTACATATTTAAGATAATACCGTGCTTATTGTATGGGAACAAATCTTTAGCACTCTATTGTAAAAACCATCAAAACCTGGTGAGCTTCTGTTCTTGACAGAATACATAATTCTCTTAATTTCAAATGGAGAAGTTTGTGACAAATTCATATGATGGAACTTGGAAGTTACTTTTTTTAATATACTGCAGTAATTTCCCTGTACAAGTGCTTGCCCCTATAGTTTCTGCTATATTTAAGAAATGATTTTTAAATAAATCTGTATCTGTGGCTCATTTATAGGACTTCCATTCAGTTCCTGTTCTGCGGCTGTTTATCCTGTCTCATTTCATTACGTTGCATATAGCCTAAAGTCTGTTGTTGGAAATATTTATTTCTGATATTACGTGCATATTCCTTGACTTTTTAATAACCTTTCTTGTTAATTTTGATTAGGCTTTCTAAAGTGCAACTGTTGCAAGACCTCTACTCTTTCTTGCCAACAGATATATTTCCCTTTTCCTTTCACAAGAAATTTTGATCCCTGTAGTGATTCATATGATTATAATTATTTTACATGGGTGTTTAGTGTCGTTTCTCATGAGCTTATGTAGAAATATATTTTCAAATACTGATATGAAACTGTCGCTGAACAGAGTAAATTTCATGTTAACATTTGGTTCACTATAAATTTCACTCCCCGCTATCCCTTGTAAACTATTCTTAAAAAACCATTTGCTCTGGAGTCAACTACTTCAATTTCCAGTGAAGAGTGTCCATACTATAAGGGACAATGTTATTTATCCTAACTTTATGTCATGATCAGACAGAGGAATTGTTTCTATGTTAGTTATTTTCTTACTTTGACGAAGTCTCTCTCAATTTGGCAATGTATTAACTAGGATACAATTTGCAAGTTAGCAGCAAGAAAATTTACACACTTTGTATCACTGGTGCAGCATCAACGATGAACTGTTTTTTCCCCACATTGGAACCCCACAAACATTTTTGTAAACTAATTACCCCCAATAATGTGTTATCAAAACTTATTTTACCAGAGTTTTTAAGTTTTTGATTTCACCAATGTGCAAGTGGACCCCCATATGTTTATAAATGATTCTATTTTGTGTATGAATGGACTAAGAAAGTTCGTCTTATAAATATCTGACGTATCTGTAAATCACATAAACGCCCACTTGAAAATTGCTTAAAGCCGATTATTTCGAGTAATTGTTAAACTACTGGTAATCTTGCTAATATGAACATCGCGAGGAAAATATTTTGTTTATTATTATTTTGCGCGTGTGAAACAACGATTGTTTTGTGAATTTACGAAAAGCATAGATATCGCATAACATAGAATCACCAAAAAATATTTAACCCCAAATTCTTGGCTGTCATCAGCTCTATACGTTGCCTGCACTACAAATAAAACTGTATTTCCATACTTACCGTCAGTCGTCTGCTACAATTCGAACACGTAATCCATCCATGCTACCGGCAAATCGTATTTCCAGAGTTATACTACAAACAAGTAAAACAACGAATAACATGAGAATAACGAATCGCGAGCGAACTTTAGCACCTCGACTTCCTCAAATAAGTCCCACTATGCAAGAATGATTTTGTCTGTAACTTTTTCTGCATTATAAAAATAGGAGCTGGAAAACATTTTTATAATTTTAATGGTAATATGTCATACATTACATAGTACACGAAAATTTTGTTACAGCGTTTAAACAAAGTAATGTTGGATAATGGACAGTTCACACTAGAGTCAACGGTGCGGAGCGGAACGAAACATTAGGCGACGTCACTATGAAGTGGAGACTTCACACCTGTGCACTCAATACTACATTAGAGAGAATGCTATATGAGGCACAGACCATTAATAATAAATTATCTTTGGTCTACTACTTGATGTACAGCCGTGACGTGAGACGTTACAGTCGCCACATTAACCCAGGGCATGACCCGCTATACTAAAAAATTCAGTTACCCATTAATGGATACAATGCGACGCTGTCTAGGATTAGTTTTGTAGTTCGCGGTTAGTATTGATTTCTTGATATAGTTCTTCCTTGCAAGATCAATTTCGCAGTTACTCTGCTGTTAACAGTTGTAATTTTCGTATCGCTGCTCAGTATGGGGCCCCAAATGATAGTTCTGAAAAATCTTATTTCTGTGGAATAGATTTTTTTTTCCTTTCGTTTTTCGGATTTAATTTCCCTAATGACACTTCATGGCAATACAAAATGAGCAAACAACAACATGAAAATTTTGTTTACTATAATTAAGGCCCATTCACACTGCATGAATGAAAATAACACGAAATCTAACAACATTCCCACCATGCCGTTTGAGCTCAAACCAAGCGATCAATGAAAAATCAGAACTAGAAGACGAATCGAAAAGCACAGTTTCATTCTGGTGTGGGTTTACATTTTAAACTGAGTTACACGAGCTATGTATTGCCGCTTTGTTTTTGCAACTTTGAAGATCGCAGCAAATTCAGCATGATTAGTTTCAGCCGTAATATTGGGGACGAACAAAAGATTGAAATAAGTTAAGTGAGTTGATCTTCGAAATCGCAATATATTCGCACAAAAAAACAGATAAATATTTAGGACAACGAAGAACATAAATGTCATTTAAGCTGTAGTCATAGATTGCTGCCTAACTAGACTCTCTGAAATCGCAACATATTCTGAAATAAACAGCAAATATTTATGACAAGCGAGGAATAGAGGAAGCTGCCCCAAAATGGATTCGTCCCCAAAAGCAGACCCCCTGGTGTCTTGGGTCGGCATTTTCCTGAACTGTTGTGGGATCAAGTCTAAACAGCCTGGGTTCTTTCGAGATACGGTTGCAACCGTTTGAACCACACAAATGCTGTCGACGCAGCCATTCTCATGTTTCCATAGTTTATGACTGGGCGAAAGCTGTTCGAGTTGCGACAAACTGAACGGTTGCTACTGGTTTCTACTGACCAGAGGAATTTCTTCTGAATCCAAAGCGTTTAATAACTATGTTTCAGACAAATCAGATTCAGAATAACTATTTCTTCAGTCTTGTAGCCTTCTCTATTGTAATTTTATTTACTTGAGGGATACGCATGTATTAATCCTGAGGTACAAAAAGCACACGAATTTCCCTATCCTTTGTTACCTTCACTTCCAAATAAACTAATTTTTTGTCTTCCATACAAGGAGCGGATCACAATAGCCGATAATTGTGGGTTACATACTATATGCATTGTTGTAACTATAGGCACACATTAACTTGGCTCACTCCAGGGAAAAGGTGGCATAGATAGAAACATGTATGCTATACTGATACACATATATTAGTGAAATTAAATGGCATAGCAGATTCATAACCACTGGGCACATTACAGCCACTCCTTACTACTTAGCAGCGATAATTTTTCTTCAAATCTGATAATTTATAGCATTTGTAATGATTGGGCATTTACTAGACGTTGGTACTAATTATCAGCAATGTATTGTCAATCAGTAACAAAATTTGTTTTAGCAAAATCAATGGAGAAGCCCATCAAATTTGTCATCATATGCATATAACCAAAATTTGTAAAACAGAACTTGATGTTGATGAGGAAAATGGTACATGTCAGGAATAATTCAGAACCTCTTCAGTTTACATTTTGTAGCACGCCTTCTCCAAGAAGTGCCGATCACAAGTGCGAGCAGAAACGTTTATGTTTACGAAATCGTGACACAGTCGCAAAAAAGCGGTCAAATATTTGTAACAAGTAAGAATACAAATATCATTGCCGATCTCAGAATCTGTTACAAACACGAAGACGAAAAAAAAAAAGCTTATAGTAGGACGCAAACCTAATCCTTCAATATCATAACAAACACACAGCCATCTGGTCTAAGGCCACCATCTAAGGCCACCATTATCTTTCATGTTAGGATCTCTTAGAGACTTCTCACCAAGTGTGACATGTTTGTGATAATTCTTCAATGTGACGAAAAAAACATTAGTAAGAAAACGAACATAAACTTACATGCATGTGAAACACAATGCTTTTCGATTAGTCTTCCATTCTGCCTTTTCATTGGTCGCTTGGTTAGAGCTGATACGGTGTGATGGGGATATTGCCAAACCTCATGTTATTTCCGCACTTGCATTCATACTAGATATCAGTGGAATGGTACATAATGTCAGCATTAAGTGGTGGGTGTTGGTGGGTGTCCAGACTAGAAGGAACGTCAACGCGATGTCAATTCTCTTAATTCAATACCAGATGGGGAAAGTGAAGTTTTGAGACACCATCTGTGATATAAAAAGTACGAGTATAGCATTGGAATTAAGGAACTGGTAACTGTAAGGTTAATAGCCAAAGCAAACTTCACAATGGATGCTCTCAGTCAATTTTGTTTAGCGAATCGATAAGAAAAAAAACAGTATTTCAGAACACTGAAACACTGACATTGCTAACAAAAATATATACTCGTAAATACATCAAAAAATATTTATAAGTAATCTTTTGTGACAGGTCATAAGCTGTAAAACATTATTATTATCTTATCAACTGTATTTTTCCCTATGTAGTAAATAACATAAAAATTAACTGTATTTTTCTTGTTCAATAAAGCTGACTTTTTCAGTTAATAATATGTTATGTAATGAAAAGTGTGTCATCAATTTACGCTCTTATTTACTGTACACACAAAATAGGCATCTGCTCTATGCAGTTATTGTAAAACCTAAACCAGTTTCACTTTTGGCTGTCTGGCTTCTCTTATAGAAGAACACTCAATGGAAAAAAATATCCAAGTCGACGTGGAACATCTGCAGTTTGTCGTAAAACAAGGCAAAATAACGAAATAAACACTAAAAAGACGCAAAAGCGCAAAATCCACAACTGTAACATTAGTAAAGGTGAAGAAAATAGGTTAACTTCCGATGACAGCAAACGACACAAATTCCCCCCTCCCCAAACATACAAATCGATGTGAAAACTTTCTTCTGGAGAAACCTTCTCAGTTACGTACAATTCTGTTATGTACCACGCCATGTCGTCCATGCGAATGCTGTCACTTCATATGCATTCTGCAAATTTTTTGGTATGACGTTCATTTCCGTCAATTGTTAATCGGCTTTTTCTCATCATATTCGTAGTGAACTTTCTGGTAATACCTCTTCTGACGAGTTCTGTGATGTCACTTCCTATTATTTCACGTTGAGCAGGCACTGCTATGTGTGGAACAAAAAATAAGTTCTGGCGATATTTCCGCGAAGTGCTAAGAAACGTTGAACCTATAAGAGGCAAGAATGCCTTCTATGTCACAAGCAGAATTAGGGAGATGCCATACTGGATTTCGTCTTTTCACTTGAAGCCCATATTTTGGGGGTTTTCCATTATAACTTACGTCCTACGAATATACACTAAGGTGATAAAAGTCATGGGACAGGAATACACACATATACAGAGGGCGCAGTATAGCATTGGCGGAGCTGTCATTTCCTACATGATTCTGACACCACAGCGGAAGTTAACAGACTCTGAATGCGGAATGGTAACTGGAGCTAACACAATGGTACATTTCGGAAACAGTTAGGGAATTTAACATTCCGAGATCCACAGTGTCAAGAGTGTGCTGAGAATACCAAATTTTAGGCACTTAGACAATGCTGTGGCCGACGGCCTCCACTTAACTACCAAGTGCAGCGGCGTTTTCATAGAGTTGTCAGTGCTAACAGACTAGTTGAACTGCGTGAAACAACCGCAGAAATCAATGTGGGACATATGACGACGTACCCGTTAGGACAGTGGGGCGAAATTTGGCATTAATGGGCTATGGCTACAGACGACCAACGCGAGCCAGCGGCTCCTCTCCTGGGCTTATGACCACATTGGTTGGACCATAAATAACTGGAAAATCGTGGTCTGGTCAGATGAGTTCCGATTTCAGTTAGTATGAGCTGATGGTAGTGTTCGAGTGCGACGCAGACGCCACCAAGTGCCATGGAACCTGACTGTAAACAAGGGATTTTGCAAACTGGTGGTGGCTCCATTATGGTGTGGACTGTGTTCACATGGAATTGACTGGGTTATCGACAGGAAATAGTAATTTTCGGCTTCTTGGGGGCCATTTGAAGCCATGCATGGATTTCATGTTCTCAAACAAAGATGGGTTTGACGAACGTTCTGGAAATTCGAGCTATGATTTGGTTACTCAGATTGCCCAACATGAACCCCACTGACCATTTATGGGACATAATCCAGAGGTCAATTGGTGCACAAAATCCTGCACCAGAAACACTGTCACAGTTACAGATGACTACAGAGGCAGTATGGCTCTTTATGTCTGCAGGGAACTTCCAGCGACTTGTTGAGTCCATGCCACTTCGAGCTGCTGCACTACATGGGGCAAAAGAGGGACCGACACGACATTAGGAGGTATCCCATAACTTTTGTCACCTCAGTGTATGCTGCTTCGAAGCACCAGCACATTCAGGATCTCTTGAAAACGCGTCGTTATTGGTACGATGCATTGTAACAAAATAATGCAAATCTCATATTGGTGGTTAAAGAATTTTTTTATTTAGATATTTTTGTATTATAGCTTGTGTGTTATGAGGGAATGCATTTGAAGGCCATGACGCATTGAAAATTCATCAAAAATGCAGTGTGTTGGTATGATTTGTTGTGGCTGAATGTCAGTTAACAATATGTCAGCAATTAAAGCTTTGAAAATATCGTGATATATAATAAGACATAGTATGTTACACAAATACAACATAGTACAGTGGGTAGAGATACCGGGTTTTGAAGCACTGTGTAGTTGGTTCCTCACCTGCTGTATCTTTTTTTTTTTAAATTTAACTTAAAATTTCCTAAAAGGTTGTGGGAGATTCTTGTTAATCTAATAGAAATATTTTTTGTAATATTTAATGTTATGTAGATGTAACTGCACTCTCTCTAAGGAGTGAGTTTGTCTTATTTTGCGAACTTTTATAAGCTGATGTCCTTACTGACTGGACATGGAACTTTCCTTTCTGTCTTATAACATGTGCATGGATATTTAAGGTTTTATTTATATAGACTACCAGTAGAAGAACATGACTGCTAGTCATGACAAGGGAGTAAAGATGAATTTCAATACAGAAAATGTAGGGATTTTATATGCAATTCTTTTCATAAGCAACTGTGTAAGCTAGATGCAGCTGACATCTGCTACTGGAGATCTCTGCAATCGCAACTCAGGTTAGTCATGGGTAATTTGTCTCAAGCAACTGCCTCATCCTGTCCTAGGATGCCTTTTGTCTTTATTATTTCGCTTCGTTTTTTGTGACTCATTTTAAATTTCTCTTAATGACTTGAATGTTTATTTCCATTGAGCGTCTTCCCACAGAATCCAGATATCTAAAAGCAAACAACGATTCAGGTTTTACAGTAATTGAATAAAGCTGATCCCTAGACTATGTATAAATAAGAAGATAATTTGAGAAGAAATTTTCATTGAACAACTTTTTTAAGTGAAATATCAGTACTGCTGAAGGGAAAAAACACAGTTTTTCTGACGTTATTCACGACATAGAAAAGAAACCAGAATGGACAAGATAAACAGGCATTCGAATTTCCTTATAAATTTTGTTTGATGTGATTGTACATATATTTTTTTGCTAGCAACTAAAAGTTGATGATTTGAAATGTTGTTTCACTTCTCCACAGTTAAACATACAAAATTGATCGAGAACATCCATTATGAAGTTTTCTGTGGCCATTAATAAACTCTACTGTTACTAGTTTCTTAATTCTCATACTATATTCTGACTTGTCGTTTCACAGGTGGTATCTCATAACCATTTGGTACTTGGCTAACTGTCCTCACACTGAATGAGGCACCTGACATGGATTTGGCACAGACTGAAGATTTGTTTCAACCCTAACTTCTCTTAAAACTTT
Source organism: Schistocerca cancellata (assembly GCF_023864275.1). Classification (NCBI taxonomy): domain Eukaryota; kingdom Metazoa; phylum Arthropoda; class Insecta; order Orthoptera; family Acrididae; genus Schistocerca; species Schistocerca cancellata. The sequence goes on from NC_064629.1 coordinate 918,173,899, forward strand.
TATCTGTCTGTCGTTCCTATTTTGAAAAAGGTGCTACTTTGAGACCTGCAACCATTTCTATTTTGCTACATGTGGCAATACCCACCCTAACCCTCCTTAAGTTTTCTGTCATTAGCCAAGTCACTCAACCCTTCCCTTTTATTCCAAGGTGAAGGTCATGCCTAGTGTAATCCCATTTACTGACAGAATCAATGAGAACCTCACTAAAATTTGATCCTGGACCAGGAATAAGTTGCAGACGGTAAGTCCAACTACATGAGACACAGTGCCCATATCATGTTGGATCCACTGGTTAAAATGATTTCTGACTAAAGCACTCTCCAGTGATAGCTATAGAGCTCTATCTGGCTGCCAAACACCACAGCTTGTTAACGAAAACGGTTACAGATAAAATTCCTACATTACCTCTATTAAAACGCAAATTTCATTCCTTCTCCATATGCTAGTAATGTTGTGCTGTCTGTAAGCAGTGTCTGCGTACATGGTATAAGACAAAAAGGAAATTTCCATGTCCAGTCAGTAAGGACATCAGCTCATAAAAGTTCACCAAATCGGACAAACATAAGCAGCTGTTCCGACTCCAATCTAACTTTAGTGATAGAAGAGCTAACATGAGGTCAGTCATGGTGTCTGAGAACAGATACAAATCCAACACTGACATTTGTTGAAGCTGATGCAGTCTTTACCAGGTCACACTCTGTATTGTAACCAGGTGGTAAGTGATGTGTTGACAGAGATCCTGGGAGTCTCACATAGTGTTACCTGGTAAGGACTGCATCAGCATCGACACATACCATTGTTGAGTTTGTATATATTCTGAGACCCATTTGAGCCCTTCTGTCACAAGGATTAATTTGCAGCTGGAACGGCTCTTTGTGTTGGATACAGGGTCACATGTTATTGTGGTTCGCACTCATTCTGTCAATAGATGGAATTATACTAGGATAGCCTTCACCTCAACAAGAAAGAGAAGGTTAATCTGGCTAGGCTGATGGCAGAAAAGTTAAGGGCAGAGGTGGCGCTGTCATGAGTGGTAAAATACCAGTTGTTACAGGTGTCAGAGTAGCACACATTTAAGAATAGGAAGGATAGAAATAAATATATTGTTTTAAAGAGATTAGAACTGAAGCAAAGCTTCAGGTTGAGAAAGAAATTAAACAACGAAACTTTACTGTATTTCACCAATAAAAACGTCCTCGCTAGCACGCTTGTCTCATCAAATTTTATTTCGTGATGTCCATCCTTAAAAACATTTTCCGCTACTGTCGATTTGTCGATATGTCCCAAGCGACAGTTCCTTTTGTGCTCCGTCAACCGTGTATTGATGCTTCTTTTTGTAGTTCCTATGTAAAGCCTGCCACAACTACACGGAATTTTATATACCCCTGGAGTGGCTAGGGGGTGACGAGCATCTTTTGTTGATCTTAGGCATTCACTAATTTTCTTAGTAGGTCTGAAAATAGTCTCCACCTGAAAATTGGCTAGTACTTTCCCAATGCGATCCGTGATGTTATGGATGAACGGAAGAAATACTTTTCCTGCTGATGGTTGTTGCTGTCTCCTATTTTTAGGCATTTTTCTACTTGGGTGAAGTGCTCGGTTAATCTCGTTTTTCGTATAACCATTTTTCGCAAAAGCCATTCGAAAATGATTTAGTTCTTCTTGTAAGTAGCCTGGTTCACAAATATTATTGGCCTTATCCACTAGTGTTTTTATGACCCCCCTCTTTTGCCTAGGGTGGTGGTTTGAGTTCTTATGGAGGTAGCGATCAGTATGTGTACCTTTCCTGTAGACCTTATGGCCTAAGGGCCCATCTGCCCGTTTGATAACTGATACATCCAAAAAGTTAAGTTGTCCATTCTTCTCTTTCTCCATAGTAAATTTGATCTTTGGGTTGATGCTATTTAAGTGTACCAGGAAAATATTCAAGTCTTCTTCCTCGTGATTCCATATTACCAAGGTATCATCCACATACCAATACCACTTCGAGGGGCTCTTTTTGGCCGAGTGTAATGCTTGATGTTCAAAATATTCCATGAATAAATTCGCAATTACGGGGCGTAGGGGGCTTCCCATAGCTACCCCATCAATATAAAAAACAGTATTAAAAATTCTCTACACTATGAGTTTAATAAGCCACAGCTGCAAAATACTAATACGAATTCTTTACAGACGAATGGAAAAACTGGTAGAAGCCGACCTCAGGGAAGATCAGTTTGGATTCCATAGAAATGTTGAAACACTTGAGGCAATACTGACCCCATGACTTACCTTAGAAAATAGATTAAGGAAAGGCAAACCCACGTTTCTAGCATTTGTAGAGTTAGAGATGTTGACTGGAATACTCTCTTTGAAATTCTGAAAGTGGCAAGGGTAAAATACAGGGAGCGAAAGGCTATTTACAATTTGTACAGAAACCAGTGGCAGTTATAAGAGTCGAGGGGCATGAAAGGAAAGTGGTAGTTGGGAAGGGAGAGAGACAGGGTTGTAGCCCATCCCTGATGTTATTCAATCTGTATATTTAGCAAGCAGTGAAGGAAACAAAAGAAAAATTTGGAGTAGGAATTAAAATCCATGGAGAAGAAATAAAAACTTTGAGGTTTGCCTATGACATTGTAATTCTGTCAGAGACAGCAAAGGACCTGGAACAGCAGCTGAATCGAGTGGACAGTGTCCTGAAAGGAGGATATAAGATGAACATCAACAAAAGCAAAATGAGGATAATGGAATGTAGTTGAATTAAACCAGGTGATGCTGCGGGAATTAGATCAGTAAATGAGATGCTTAAAGTAGTAAATGAGTTTTGCTATTTGGGGAGCAAAATAATTGATGATGGTCGAAGTAGAGAGGATATAAAATGTAGACTGGCAATGGCAAGGAAAGCGTTTCTGAAGAAGAGAAATTTGTTAACATCGAGTATTTAAATGTCAGGAAGTCGTTTCTGAAAGTATTTGTATGGAGTGTAGCCATGTATGGAAGTGAAACATGGACGATAAATAGTTTAGACAAGAAGAGAATATAAGATTTCGATATGTGGTGCTACAGAAGAACGTTGAACATTAGATGGGTAGGTCAGTTAACTAATGAGGATGTACTGAACAGAACTGGGGAGATGAGAAATTTGTGGCGCAACTTCACTAGAAGAAGGGCTCGGTTGGTAGAGTATATTCTGAGGCATCAAGGGATCACCAATTTAGTACTGGAGGGCAGCGTGGAGGGCAAAAATGGTAGAGGGAGACCAAGAGATGAATACACTAAACAGATTCAGAAGGATATAGGCTGCAGTAGGTACTGGGGGAAGAAGAAGCTTGCGCAGGATAGAGTAGCATGGAGAGCTGCATCAAACCAGTCTCTGGACTGAAGCCCACAACAACAACAAGGCAATTGAAGAAGTAAGGATACATAACATGTTCACTACAAGTAAGAAAATGTTGAAATGGTATCCACTACTTTTTTTAGGACAGATATTTCACAGAATGGAGGTTATACAGAAAAATGCTCCCACTGCAACAACCAGTGTAAAAATAAACATAGAATCCGATTTCATTTGGTGCCTTTAAACATACAGTACTAAAGAAATAAATTGCATTTGCCACATATAATTTTAATTATATTGTGTTAGTACTGGTTGCTGGTGAGGAGGAAAGTTAGTTATTAGTATTTTATTAATGGTCTCATTCATAAGCAGCCATATCACAGTCGCTCAAGAAAGTTATAATTAAGCTTTATTTGTTTAATCAGAATCGGACGATTACTCTCCTTGGTCGCAGTCTCGATGCTTCAAAGCGATCTGCAGTCAGTCCTGTGTAAATAAAATGTCTTGGTTTTCTTGCGTTGCGTAGTCAGTCGGGAAACCTCAGATCAAGCGGAAAGTTTGCTTTGATAGAGTTTAATTATCTTATGAAATAATGGAGCTCTTGGATCTAATAATTGCAGGCTCGTTTCCAATTCATCAGAAGTTGCCTTCTGATTACCAACGAAACGACACCTCCATGCAAATTACCAACTAGAGAATACATATATAATGAAATTCTTTCAACACCTTTGATGTAAAACCCAGTATATATTTTCTTGATTCGCATACAATATATTTTCAATCTCTTTCTTCCCGTAATCTCGATAGCAAAATTACAATTATTCAATACGGCTATTCGGCATGGAGAAGATCATAGAAGTCCTCTCAACACACCAGAGAGAATATTACAAAGAGTAATTATGCGCTCATGGAATGGTAATAGTAGTCTACTACTTTGCACACCGATTCTGCAAGTAAATAGATGGCAAGTAGGAAACGCAATTCACTCATAGAATTGTGCAGGGATAATTAGTAGAATATAAAGATATAATACAATTGCCCCTCGCAGCGAGTAAAGCTAATGATAATACACTTTGCGAGTTAACTGCATATTTTGTTGGCTCATTTATTCAAAAGAGAAATATTTTAAAGATTAGTTTTTTATAAATTTACCATAGAGTGTATGGGTGACATGTTAAGACTGTATGTTACCAGAATACCTGGTCTGTGACTCTTACATGTACCGGCGTATATCTGCATCCTGCATACATAACCAGGGAAGGTATAAATCAGTATGATCGCGGAAAAGCTCTACGCATTTGGGAGCCAGCCTTCATAGGGAAACCCTGGAAAACCCAGAAGAATAGACCCCAGCTCAGGTATTAAACACAATAGGAAAGCCTAAACAAAGTGATTTTGAAATGTATAAAAACTTGATAGACGAGGTTGAGAGAAAAGTGTCTCATAGCCAAAAAAATTTTTACATTAGTGTTTAAAAAAAATTTAAATTTCTTCTTTCGACAGTGTAGGCGGAGATCTCGTAGTGGAGCCGATGAAACAGGAACACTGGGTACGGAAAGCGGGTAGGCGACGTACAGCATTTGGTGGAGGTGGTACGGAGGACAGGCAATGAGTGGCGGTACAGGACAGAAGCTGGTAATGTGCCACAGAAATAGCAAGATAGTCTCAGGAACAGATGGTCAGGGACATTAACATGGAACAGATTTAAAGTGGAATGAGAAAAGGTTCTGTTTGAATGAATGCCTGGAAGAGACTGGATTAAGGCACTGAAATCCATATTTCTTCGTTGAATTCAAAGTAGGAATCGATTCATTTATTCTTCCATCTGTACTAGAGTGGAATATCCATCGCGAATTTTATTGTCATCCTCAGTTTTGAAGTTGTTCAGAATCATAACTGCAGATCGTCCAAAGTATTGCAAAAGAAACTATGTTAATTTAATTTTGTTGTAGCATGTACCAAATGCATCCCTCCCAAAAATTTTCTTAATCTAATCTCCGATTTGATATAGTTCAGGTGGAAGTAAGGCACTGAATCTGTCCGAATTTTGTTTTCAAGTACGAAATTATGGATGAAATTCAAGTTCATACACGAGGAAGATTTCAAAATATAGGCATGTGACATCGGATACACATAAATTTTCTCTCGTGTGACCAGCGAGTCTCTTTAACCCTTCGTAGCGGTGATATTATCGACTGTAGTTTCACTTCACACTTCACTTGTTTTTACCGCGAACAGCGCACGTCTGCCTTCAACGTACTTCCATACATAATTACTACGTTTAAAGTTTCACACGCCATGTTCACATGATTGTTATGTCTTGAGAGAGTATAGGTGCACTTTAACTACACATTAACAGTCCCTATGGCTGTCACTTATAGTCAACACGTACACACACTAGCAAATGCTACAGTCTGATACCTTTTCTAAAGATTATACTAAACTATCACAGGAGTAATCTCACTGTCTCTTAACCTATCAACCACATAAACATATAGATATACATATATTCACTCAAATAATAATAAAAATACATTCTTGATTCTTCTTCAGGTCCGGTGTCGAAGTTCTAAGATCCTTCAAAAAATTTCTTGATATCATTATAGTCGGCAGAATACCTTTTGCATCAATCATATGCCCCAAGAACTTAATCTGTGGTAATGCAAAGTGAGACTACTGTAGGTTTAATTTAATTCCTGTCTTCTTGAAGACATCAAAAATCCTTACCACAGTATGTAAATGCTCTTACCATGTCTTCGTGGCTATTAATACATCGTCAACGAATACAGTTATGCGACTTTGCAGTTCTGGCCCAAGAGCATAATCCAACGCTGAAATGAATATTCTGGCACTGATATTGAGTCCAAACGAGACAACTTTAAATTGATAACTTCTACCTGCATAGATGAATGCTGTATATTTCCTAGATTCTTCATTCATTGGGACTTGCAAATAAGAACTTCTCAGATCGACACTAGTCAAGTACGAAACATCTTGAAAATTTTGAATTAACTCATCAATATTTTCCGGATGGGTTCTCACAGGTACTATGATTTTATTGATTTCTCTCATGTCAAGAACTAATCTTACGTTGCCTCCAGGTTTTGGAACGACTAACAATGGGGAACAATATGGACTCATTGATGGCTCAATCAGGTCCCATTTTAGCATTCTATTTATCTCCTTTTGAACAGATTGTTTTAATCGCCAGGGGATCGGATAGTTCGTGTGTCAGTAAGTTTTATGTGGCTTTACTTGCAGGTGGCAAATATACCATCTGATAATTCCGATGAAATAATAGAGCTCTTGGATCTAATAATTGCAGGTTCGTTTCCAATTCATCGGAAGTTCCCTTCTGCAACGACACCTCTGTGGAAATTACCAATTAGAGAATACATATATAATGAAATTCCTTCAACACCTTTGATGTAAATGCTCAGTATATATTTTCTTGAGTAGTATATAATATATTTTCAATCTCTTTCTTCCAGTAATCTCGATAGTAAAATTACAATTATTCAATGCGGCTATTTTGGCATGGAGAAGATCATAAAGTCCTCTCAACACACCAGAGAGAATATTACAAAGAGTAATTATGCGCTCATGGAATGGTAATAGTACTCTACTACTTTGCACATCGATTCTGCGAGTATATAGATGGCAAGTAGAAACGTAATTCACTCATAGAATTGTGCAGGGATAATTAGTAGAATATAAAGAGATATTAAACACAAGCATTATTCATAGGTGAATATAATCTACATGGTTTAATAATAACAGAACAACAGAATGAAATATGTTGCTTTGAGTCAGATAGTTATTCCTTAGTAAGAAGTGACCATAGGGAGTACCAGAGAGAGGGTGGGGTAGTTCTTTATGTTAGTCAACAGATTAAAGTAAGAAAAAAAACGTTTATGCCTTGAACAGTATTGCAGAGTAGGGCCACATGAAGTAGGTGGCATGGTGGTTCATTACAAACGCCTCTTGGAGCACAAAGTAGTGGGTATTTGTCGCCCACCAAATAGAAAGTCAGACAAGATTTTCAACAGCCTGAATAGGATCATCTGAATGATTCTTTTATCGAAATTTTGTGGCACAAGTCGACTTACAGGATATGTGCACAGGTTTAGTGTTAACATTAATGAACACATTCTTTTTTAGTCCTACACAGGCAACTACCCTTAACGAGTTTTTCGCCAAGTTGCACCTGCTGACCTCGCAGTACTATATGATTTAAATATTGATGCAAATTCTGGCAATATTAGTAATTTAAAGTTATCAAGTATATCGAATTTGTATATTTTGCAAATACAGTAACTTCAGATACCGTAATAAAGGATTCATCATTCAGTAGGATAGACTGTGTAATGATTAGCAAATATGATAAAGACAGTATTCAGTCCAGTATACTACAACTCTACTACTCTGACCGTTATCACCAACATATTGATTATTTCAAAGGGTATCCTACAGAAACTGCAAAAATAATTCAGCAAAGCCTAATTACAACAAATAATCACACTCAAAAACGCGTTAGCTAGAAAGAACTGGGGCAGTATCTACCAGTTAATGGGATCAAATAATAAACTGGACAATTGAATTCAAGGCATTCTGACACCTTTTGTCCAATTAAAATAAAAACAGTTCCCAATAAATGCGAAAAAAGAGCCAGATTAAAACTGCCAGGTAGATTAGTACAGCTCAGATAGAATATTCATGCTATGTATGAACTGTACAAGCCCTGTAGGTAATATATTTTCAAAGAAAAATATACCAGTGCCAAGATGTTTCAAATCAAAATTTCCAAATGAACTCGTACCGTGGAGGTGTAGGAAATATTTGAAGAATTTCATACACAGACAATAAAGAGTTTAAACTCCTTAGTCTACACTTCGATGGTGAAACCATTTTAACTTTGTATTGAGAAAAGTTAGGAGTACATTGTAAGTGCTTAATCAACTGCCGAAAATAACAGAATGTTTTAAGACGCTGAAAACACTATACTATGGGATAGTTTTCCTATTTACAAATTATGACATAGAACTGTTGAGTTATGCTGCTGATCTGCAGTAAGTGACAGAATTTGTGCAACACCTCGCTTCATTATTATGCTGAACTGCACAACTTCACTGTCTGTTAAGACACAGCATAGCATGCAGTGAGATGAAGTGCTACAAACGTATTGTCATCAGGTGTGAAGCTGAAAAAACTGTGTGAATGTTCCATAAAATTTCAGGGGTACAGCCTCATAAATTCAGCTTCTTCTTCTAATATTTCAGCTGAGTACCATCCAGCCATCTTGAGAGTGAGCCAAGGGATTAACGCTCCAGCACTTGCTCTGTCCTTTAAACTCGAGGACCGAACCAATGCGTATGCGGCCAGAGATACACAACGCGCCAGATACGTTGATAGGCGGCAAAGAGGTGTAACATATGCATGGAAATTAAATCTATGGCTGCGCAGTCGATCCACATGGTGATATCAAAGAGTCCCAGAGAGGTGTACCATTGCGACGTCTTTGTGATTTAATTAGAGAAATTGCCAGATTCCATGTTTTGTCCAAGATGAAGCCGCTGTGTCTATTAATTAAATTCGTCAACAACCGAATTTCAGTTGCTTCCTTCACAACTGAGTCCCAGAAAGATGAAGTCGAGGCTAAAATTTCGACATTATCGTACACCATAGAGTGCCCAGTGTCAATACAGTGCTCCACTACTTCAGATTTATTAGGTTGTAAGAGACGGCGGCATCTGCAGTGCTCTGTGCACCTCTCCTGGACTGTATGTGTCGTCTGTCTGATGTACGAACGGCCGCACTCACAGGGGATCTTATAGACCCCAGGCTTCTGAAGCACCAAATCATCTTTAATGAAACACAGGAGTACTGCAGTCTTTGGTGGAGGGCGTTCATACATCGGACAGACGATATGCACAGTCCCGGAGAGATGTGGAGAGCTCTGCAGGTAGACCCATCTCTTACAATTAAATCACAAAGATGTCGCGTTGATACAGCTCTCCGTGACACATCGATATCACCATTTGGATTGACTGCGCAGCCATAGATTTAATTTTCATGTATATTCTTTTACCATAGTTATTAGTAGACTGGCCTTGCTATGCAGAAGCTATAGGGCTGGTGTGGCTCCAACATAAACCACGTGATAGCTGGCAAAACGTGGCGGGATTTCAAATCAGCGGTCTGCGATCCTATGTTTGTATCGTATTCTACCCACATTTCTCAAATGACTGCCAAACGCTTCCAACAAAAATTACTTTTTTTATTTGCGAAAAATTATGTGAGAACTACATTTGACCTGGTTTTGTTCACAGTACCATTTATAAAATCTAACAAATACATCGAACGCCCCTCTGGTGGGCAGCGGGACGAAATTACTATGAACTATCAATCAAAGTAAAATGTCGTTAAAATCCTTTTAAACAGTAAGAGTGGACTCGTGTCAAAACTTTAAACATTGGATTCGCCGCGTTTTGAGCTCTAGTCACTTATAAAAGAATATGGGAAATGGGAATTATGTCAACTATAGGTGCCAAAATTGTCGACTTTAGGAGCAGGTCCATTTTAGAGTATCAATTTTAGGTACACTTCAAAGGTGCACAAAGGTGCACTAGTTTATACTATCAGTTTAAAAAAATGATATTTTAGATGAAAGGTGAGACTTTGAAGTTTCAGAAAATAATTTTGGACCCTACATTTATTTAATAGTATTAGAAGGTAGAAAAATGTGTCGACTTTAGGTGCTCTTACCTTATTATAATCTCACTTGTATATACAAAAAGTGTAGATGGCATTTTTCGTTTCAGGGCCTGTATCCAAAGCCGCCTTCGGTTTTCATCCTTTGGGAACCTATTAGTAACGACGAGAAACAGTTATACTTGCCTCTGTAACCGAATTATTGCAGAAACTTTCCAAAATATAATATGAGTCTGACTTTACAGGCATCACTTTCGATACTTTAAATTACGTGATACTCTATTTCAAGTGTAAAAAACATATAAAAGTCACTTCAGCAGATTTCAATAAACGCATCTCCACTATCATAGAAACACTTACACGTGAAATGTAATACCATTTCCCCCGACAAAATGCTGAGTACAGCCATAAGTGCAACACGAAACAACCATGATTTGCCAACATTCACGTTATTTTAACCCAGAGATGTTGGAGCTACGAAAATGATGTCAGGGCCAGTCTATTATATTTATGGTCGAAGTGTATATTTTACTACTCTTTGCCGCCTATCAACATCTCTGGCACTTTGTGTATCTTTGGCCGCATACGCAGTGGTTTAGTTCTTGTCTTCTCGAGTTTAAAAGGACAGAGCAAGTGCAGGAGCGTTAGTCAGCTCGGCTCACTCTGAGATGGTTGGACGGTATTCAGCCGCAGTATTAGCAGAAGAAGCTGAATTTATGCTGCAGCGAGCCAGAAATTTTATGGAACAGTCATTACGCCGCGAAAACATGAAGATGTGTGAATGTTGTCAGACTGTTTTAGACAATGTGGAAGACTATATTGTTGCTGATTTATATACTATTTATTTTTAACTGCTGTGTTCAGTAAACTAACGAAAACACGCCATTTAGTAGGCACTGTGCTAATACAAATAATTACAACTTATCATGATAACATTACGAAAAACATCTTTTTCAATAAAACTAAGTATCTCAAATTGTCACGAATAAGCAGGATAATACACATTTCAAACGGTATGTGTCTACCCCCTGACCACAGTGATACTGAGGTAGCATTACAGACTACCATGAAAGTATGCAAACATAGCACTAGGGGTAGATACATAACAAAATCCAATCAGAAAATCATTCAGTGCCACAGTTAAGTCAGTACAATTGACAGAAACAGAAAAAGCAGGCACTAACAAGTGTCAATTGAGCAAGTTTTTCACTTTTAGATCTGCAGGGTATTACTGACTGTCGATATGCCTGCTAGCTGCTTTCACAGATGAGGGAAAAATCTTGTCTTCAGCGAGATTACAGCCGAAGACACACGCTCTTTTGCTTCACGTTCAAGCACTTTACTGCTAAGCTAGCATACAAATGCGTCAAACATCACTCACTTGTTGTCCCAATGATGGCTAAGACAGAAAATTCGCAATTTAAATGACAAAGTAAGCTGCTGTTTCTGCTGGAGCAAGCTTCCCAGACTCAAAAACATACATTTGCTGCCTCTATGTCACACCTAAAATGGAATAATTTAGAATATTTTATCTAAATGACAAGAGAATATCGAGTGACTATACCAAGATAATTCTGAACCAAACTAGGAGGTAAATCAACGCCCCTCGTAGAAACCAAATGTATTCTACAATGTTGCCAGTTCTGCATCAGACTAGCGACAGTCAGAATACATCTGCTCAGCCAATGTGGATCTTAAGCTGGCTAGCACTGAGGAAGCTCGTCCTTCAAAGGTGCGGTGTTGCCGCTATTGGGAGCAGAAATACCTTGTATAAGCCAATGAGTTTTATTCGCATTTCTGTAACTACTATAAATAAAGACCAGGGAAAAGTATTTCGACAGTTCTCCTCTTCTGTAGCTGTCATTGGCACTTTTGCTTTTCTGCCTTACGCGAACTCAAGACTAAGTGATTTGCATTTTTAACATCACCAGATGCCATTAACATTATGAGTATATAACATTGATTTAAATATTATATACTTAAAAGTAGTTTTCCTTGTGATTGCTTGCTTTGACACCACCTCTGATACATAATAAAACAAATGAAAAGACTACACAGCACAGTTGAGAAAGTTCCCATTATGTAATCGAAGTTCATATACTGTGAATAAATATAGTTTCAGAACACAAAAGCAAACCATGCAAGAGAATTCAGTGCAATGGTGGAAAATTAGAACTGAAGAACTACAAAGATAAATAAACAAGGTGCGTTATGCTTGTAGTTTATTTCTCGGTTGTTTCACACTAACCCTCACATTACCAAGTGGGGTATTCTGAGTACTCCAAGTTGATTTTTTCCCTATAATAATGTTATCTGAAGCGCCACATACCTGTGGTTTCATGACTTTCTACTAAAATGATTGACGTTGAATTCACACTCAAGACTGTCTAATTGTTTTGGCTTTATCTTCGTTATTCAAGTCATTTATTGGTGGGATTGTGAGACTACACTGCTTGGTATGAAACGTCTTATTTTCTTATTTGTAGAAAAAGAAGATTTTGGGAAATATGTCTATCATTCATCGTCTTTGTTGAGTTTTGCCATAGTTCCAATGTTTGTTATTGTTACTGGTTACTATTGTTGAGTTGAATTTGACGTTCACTGTTGAGCTGACATTACACGAGTCAGTATTTCATCTGCAAATAAGGATGTCCAAAGGACTTTCTAGCGAAGAGTTCATGGAAGCATTGGTAAGGCAACGAATTTAGGTGGAATAACGTTGAAGACACAAATTAAACATTTGAGATGGAACCTAAATCATTTCTTCCATAAGAATATTGGTTATAATATCGTCCCTACATAGTTAACAAATCCCAAATACATGTAACAGAAGCTCTCTCTGTCTGGCTCAAGCTGCCAGAGACTGTGGCCATGTGTGCATGAGATGCATTTGTGTGTGTGTGTGTGTGTATGTGTGTGTGTTGTCTAATTTTGACAAACGCCTTCTTGACAGAAAACTAATTGTGTGACATTCTTTTTGTTTTGCCTTTATGCGACTCAGCATCTCCACTATATGGCGAGTAGCAACTATCCTTCTCATTATATTGTTACATTCCATCCTGGATTTCCCATTGTTTGAAGATCTCTTCAAGTCGTTTTAAACACTATGATAACTTCAGGTCACAGTGTGGAGTGTCTGTCACCTGATACTGTCGTCATCCCAATCCTGGTACTATGCAATCCCGAACTAGCATCCTACAATTTCATTGAAAAGCTTAGAAATGATATAGTTTCAGGTAGAGAGTCAAAAAGAGAAAATGAAAAAGTCCCAAAAGCACAGGAAATTACATTTATCAGTTTCCACAGAATCAGCATGGTTTAATGTTACTTTAACAAGCTTAATTACGTCCTAGTAATCCTAGGGTATGTACGGAATGGTGATTAATTTCGATAGTACGGTATATATGTTTCTCAAGAGAGACATTTGGGGCCTGTAGGGTTGGTCGAGCTATGTTAGGATGCGGAAATACTGCAAGAGCTCGATGTTCCATGTGCAGCTGTTGAGTTTGCATTAACAACAGATATTATAAAAATTTAGTTGATTGCATCATCAACAGGAAAACTTCTAAAAATGTTCCATGTTACAGAGAAATACACCTGGCGCCAACAAAGCGGAAAATAGTAAACGAATTTCTATTTCTGTCCTATGAAATGTCTGCTATAGGTTAAAACATTTATTACGAATGTAATGCAACCTTTTCAATTGACAACAGTCTAAAGAAAAATCTTGTACATACAATTAATAAGTCTATGATCCCTTTTCTAACTCAGATGTTCAGAAAATGATTTGTAATAATTTCCCCTGATATTACATAGGTCAAACTGGCAAATGTGACAAATGTAATGTGTAAAGAACATTTACTAGGAAAGAAGGGTGGTAATATGCATCAATTTGCATCTGCTGAGTATTTACTCATTATTAATCATTCACCTAAAGACCTCAGAGAAACCGTAATTTTGTGTAAGGGGGTTGAGGGGTGAAAGTAGACTTATTGGAAAAACTGGAATGTTTAAACACATGCTCAACAGCGATGGTAACATGTTAAATGATCAGCTGCAACTTCCACGTCGACAGTTTCTTGATGGTTTTTAGTTGGTACTTCAAACCAGTTAATGTAGTTACGGTTCACTGGTCGCCTCTACTTGTCATTCATTTTCATCAAATTTCTGTTTCTATTGTAAAATATTTTATCTCTTTCTATTTATCCTCCTTGTTGGTGTTATAGTTCATTTTTAAGTTTCCCATTCTCCTCCCTACCTTCCTACTTCCCATCTTCCTCCATTTTTCTACATAAAAATTTTCTCACCCCTTTTCGATATAACATGGCGATTAATAGTTCACACTTTATCTGTTGCTATGTGCGTATGTTTGCATGCAGATGCACCACCTACCGATGTTTCCCATTTTGTGTACTGAGATAACTTTGTCAGTCACTGTATGACACCAATCACATATGTGCCATTTCACTGCCTATTAATTTTGTAATTTTGTGTACATTCTAATGTGAATACTTTTACACTTAGCCAAGCTCCAACAGTAATCTATTTTAATGGAGTTTATTTGGTTTTATTAATGGTCACACATACCATTTTACTTGACATTAGCTTCTTTACTCTGAAATTTGTCATTGACAATAAATGACATTATGTGCAAGTAATTTTTGTTTATTATATTTTTAGCCAGTAGTTTTGTACATCCTTTACACCTTGATAATTCTTTTTTAGTGCAACATAAAAAAATTCCTTAATGGGTCCTTGTAATTCTGAAGAAGATAATTTTGTAATGGTTATTAATAAACCTATATACACACAACTGGCTGGCTGACTTCCTCGAATTATTCAGTTATCATGATAAGTTGTAAGTATTTGAATTAGTACAGTGCACACTAAATAATGTGTTTTTGTCAGTTTATTAACCACAGCAATAAAAATAAGAAATACATCAGCAGCAATATAGTTTCTGACGTTATCTAAAAGAGCCTGACCATGTTTGAATGGTTTTCCAACTTCACATCTGTAGACAATATATTGATATGACTTCGTCTCCTTGCATGTTATGCTGTATTAAAAGACAGTAAAGCTGTGCAGTTCAGCATAATGATGATGCAAGGGGTCTTGCAAATTCTGTCACCAACTGCACACTTAAACAGAATACTGATGCTATAGAGTAGAGCTGTTAGGTTGAGACATGGTATGGTGGGCAGGGAGATCTGTCATGATGTTCTTATCCAAAATAAATATCTTATTATATGCTCCTTCCATATACATAGATATATCACTTTTGTTTGTAAATTGTCAAGGTGACACACTTGAATGATATGATGTTATTAACTAAAGCATAAGTAATACATATAATTGTTAAAGAAAAGAATAACATTAAAATAATGGAAGATAGTCGATATATCAGTGTCTAATGTGGTAGAACAAATGGCCAGAACCTATTAGACTATATACTGGAGATGGATGTAAAACCAGTTTATAAGCCTTTGTTGAAAATAAATGTCTGCATTCACTAAAAGAGTTCTAAGCTCCTTAAATTCACACACCAGACTATGAAACCAAATTGTGCTTGACAGTAAAAATTGCAAGCAATTGTAGGATGTAAATGTTTTTTGTAATCAGTCAAAGATGGAATAAAATTAGTCATAGAATATTAAATAACGTGTATTGAACAACAAAAACTGCAACTTAGAAGCAGATAGAAACATTCTGAAACAGACATAGAAACTATTACCTTGCTATGCAATCTATATTTTGCCAAAACACATTTATTAAAATTATATTCCATATTAACATCTGCAGATAAATATTATATTTATGAAATCTTCATACACAAAATGATACATATTAAACTTGTACACGATGTTACATTTGCAGAAGTCATCATTTAATGACTACACACAAAAAGAAAGTAAACAAAAAATATCAGGTTTGGTTAGTTACATATTGTTACACTTATTTTCATGCATCACATTGATTTATCCTGGATGTCACTGGGTATGCTGGAAAACTGTCGACATGTATCAGCCATTCTGTAATTTTTGATTACAAAAAACGTATTAAGAGTATTCCACAAAAAAATGTACCACATTATAAGTGTACAAGGCTTTTATGTGTATAAGAACAAGGTCAAGAAACAAGTCTATTATAAATGTACCAACAGACATGTTAACCACATACAGTGCAACGACAAATGTAACTTGAAAGTGCAATATGCATTGTGAGTGTGAATCAGAGATAAAAGAAAAATTATAAGCATTCTTCACAAAGGAAGTATTGAATTGTTAGTAAGAGTAAAATGTTTGGAAAACTATATAATTGAGCTAAAGAGGAACATTAAAGAGACCAAGACCATTCGAAAATCGATCTTTGGTTACTATTTTGAATGCAACAACATATTTGTCCAAAGTGAAATTCTGGCATCAAAAGAAAAGGAAGACAAGATATTTATTTTAGTGGAGTTCCAGGAAAGAGGGTGTGGATCACTTCTGCTGGAGAAGGTAGACAATTTTATCAGGTAGAAACGATTATCAAATCAAGTACACCCTTAAAGGAAACAACAAAAAACTTGGTAAACTTCACAAAAAATTTCTAAACAGACGATTCATTAATAGTAATAGGAGGTAGAAATGAGACTGATAGCCCCATTCAAATGGTTAAAAAATATGCACACAAAATATTAGATATTGTACTGGGATGTAGTTGCAACATGAATATATAACATTCAGTCAAATGAAAATGAGACAGATGGAATAAAGTAAGTAAGCCTTTTATTGCTGTGTTTCAAAAAGGTGTGCACCTATTCATCTAAAGCAAATCGACAGCCATGTGAATGTATTTCCTCAGGGCCCCAAAAATATGGAAAACACTCGGCTAGAGATCGGGGCTGAATGGAGGATGTGTAAGAGCTTCCCAGCAAAACTTTTGGAGCACAATAGACGCAACTTTTGCAATATGTGGGTGGGCATCATCTTGCAACAGAATGATGCCACCCATTGACATTCCTGGGTGTTTGAACTCGAAGATGGGCTTCAAATTTTTGTGAAATACAGCGCCATGTTTCAGTAAGTCAAAGAGTAGCTGGCCCCTGCAGTCAAAGAAAAAGATCATCATGACTTTTCTGGAGCTGGCGTATTTAGATTAGATTAGATTTACTTTCATTTCAATTGATCTGTAGTGAGGAGGTCCTCCAGGATGTAGACCATGTCAAAAAACAACAATACATGATAAATATTTACAACTCAAACAAATAAGCTAATGTACCATTCCACAGGTCCCAAGTGGCATGGTCGTCATTTTTTAATGAATGCTATATGAAAGAATCATTTTACAAATACTAATGCACTGAATTTAAAATAAAATTTTTTTTTATTTATTTATAAGGTAATAAACGTGTAATACAACTACTAAATACTTAATAACAATGAACACATTACTGCACTGAACTGGTGTGGAAGTTAAGTTGTGCTTACACACACACACACACACACACATATATATATATATATATATATATATATATATATATATATATATATATATATATATATACACTCCTGGAAATGGAAAAAAGAACACATTGACACCGGTGTGTCAGACCCACCATATTTGCTCCGGACACTGCGAGAGGGCTGTACAAGCAATGATCACACGCACGGCACAGCGTTCACACGAGGAACCGCGGTGTTGGCCGTCGAATGGCGCTAGCTGCGCAGCATTTGTGCACCGCCGCCGTCAGTGTCAGCCAGTTTGCTGTGGCATACGGAGCTCCATCGCAGTCTTTAACACTGGTAGCATGCCGCGACAGCGTGGACATGAACCATATGTGCAGTTGACGGACTTTGAGCGAGGGCATATAATGGGCATGCGGGGGGCCGGGTGGACGTACCGCCGAATTGCTCAACACGTGGGGCGTGAGGTCTCCACAGTACATCGATGTTGTCGCCAGTGGTCGGCGGAAGGTGCACTTGCCCGTCGACCTGGGACCGGACCGTAGCGACACACGGATGCACGCCAAGACCGTAGGATCCTACGCAGTGCCGTAGGGGACCGCACCGCCACTTCCCAGCAAATTAGGGACACTGTTGCTCCTGGGGTATCGGCAAGGACCATTCGCAACCGTCTCCATGAAGCTGGGCTACGGTCCCGCACACCGTTAGGCCGTCTTCCGCTCACGCCCCAACATCGTGCAGCCCGCCTCCAGTGGTGTCGTGACAGGCGTGAATGGAGGGACAAATGGAGACGTGTCGTCTTCAGCGATGAGGGTCGCTTCTGCCTTGGTGCCAATGATGGTCGTATGCGTGTTTGGCGCCGTGCAGGTGAGCGCCACAATCAGGACTGCATATGACCGAGGCACACAGGGCCAACACCCGGCATCATGGTGTGGGGAGCGATCTCCTACACTGGCCGTACACCACTGGTGATCGTCGAGGGGACACTGAATAGTGCACGGTACATCCAAACCGTCATCGAACCCATTGTTCTACCATTCCTAGACCGGCAAGGGAACTTGCTGTTCCAACAGGACAATGCACGTCCGCATGTATCCCGTGCCACCCAACGTGCTCTAGAAGGTGTAAGTCAACTACCCTGGCCAGCAAGATCTCCGGATCTGTCCCCCATTGAGCATGTTTGGGACTGGATGAAGCGTCGTCTCACGCGGTCTGCACGTCCAGCACGAACGCTGGTTCAACTGAGGCGCCAGGTGGAAATGGCATGCCAAGCCGTTCCACAGGACTACATCCAGCATCTCTACGATCGTCTCCATGGGAGAATAGCAGCCTGCATTGCTGCGAAAGGTGGATATACACTGTGCTAGTGCCGACATTGTGCATGCTCTGTTGCCTGTGTCTATGTGCCTGTGGTTCTGTCAGTGTGATCATGTGATGTATCTGACCCCAGGAATGTGTCAATAAAGTTTCCCCTTCCTGGGACAATGAATTCACGGTGTTCTTATTACAATTTCCAGGAGTGTATATATATATATACTGAAGTTCATTGGTTGTTAAGCTTTTTATGGGTGCTGGCAAGTTAGTGAAAATGTGTGTTCCTGAATAATGCACACCTTTGTGTACAAGACTAAGTGACTTTAAATCCTTGTGAAGATTACTCTTATTTCTAGTATTGATTCTATGGATTGATCTGTTGGTTTGAATAAGTGATATATATTTTTAATGACAAATTTCATTAAGGAATAAATATATAGGGGAAGCAGTAGTTAGTATCCCTAGTTCCCTAGACAGGCTTCTGTAAGATGTTCTTGAGTTCACACCACATATAATTCCTACTGCACGTTTTTGTGCCTGTAAATCTTTGGCTTGGATTGATGAATTGTCCCAAAAAATAATACCATATGACATTATGGAATGAAAGGGAGCATAGTATGCCAGCTTTTTCATTTTTATATCCCCTATGTCCAACACAATTCACATTGCAAATAGAGATTTGTTAAGATGCTTCAGTAGTTCTGTGGTGTGTTCCTCCCAGTTGAATTTATTATCAAGCTGTAATCCCAAGAATTTAACACTGTCCACTTCTTCTATCTGCTTGTCATCGTATGTTAGGCATATACTCGTGGGCCGCCCCTTACAAGTTCTGAACTGCATGTAGTGTGTTTTTTCAAAGTTTAGTGACAAGGAATTGGCTAAGAACCAGTGATTAATGTCCACAAAAATTTTATTAGCTGACATTTCTAAGACTACCTTTGATTTTCTATTTATTGCAATGTTTGTATCATTGGCAAACAAAACGAACTTGGCTTCGGGCAATGTTACTGATGAAAGGTCATTGATATACACAAGATAAAGTAAGGGCCCTAAAATTGAACCTTGTGGGACCCCACATGTAATTAGTTCCCAGTTGGATGATGCCTGATAGCTTGATACATGTTTCTGTCCTAATAATACCCTTTGTTTCCTGCCAGAGATATAAGATTTGAACCATTTTGCAGCATTTCCTATTACACTATAATATTCTAATTTACTTAAAAGGATATTGTGATTCACACAGTCAAATGCCTTTGACAGATCACAAAATATACCAGTTGCCTGCACTTTTGTTTAATGAATTAAGCACATTTTCACTGTAAGTGTAGATAGGCTTCTCAATATCAGAACCCTTTAGAAATCCGAACTGTGACTTTGACAGTGTGTTATTTGCGATAAGATGGTTGTATGGCCGATTGTACATTAATTTTTCTAAAAGTTTTGAGAACGCTGGCAAAAGTGAAATTGGACAGAAACTTGATGCTATTTCTTTATCTCCCTTCTTAAACAGTGGCTTAACTTCAGCATATTTCAACCATTTAGGAAATATTCCACTGATAAATGACTGGTTACACAGATAGCTTAATATGTTACTTAATTCAGAATCACATTCTTCAATTAATTTTGTTGATATTTCATCATACCCACTAGATGTTTTTGATGTTAATGATTTTATGATGGATATTATTTCTGCTGGGGTAGTGAGGGTCAAATTGACATTATGGAAGTTACTTGAAATGTCTGGTCTGAGGTATTCCATAGCAGCATCTACAGAATCTGACAACCGCATCTTGTCAGTAACAGTTATAAAAGCTTGTTAAAAAGTTCTGCAACACTATACATGTCTGTCACCAATGTGTAATTTACTCTTAATGCTATCTGTCGTTTTGACTAAGCAGTAAAAGTCAGTGGGAACGCCTTACACATTAGCCATCCAGTCCTGATCTCTCCTCATGCCATTTAAATATTTTGGAGACCTGAAGAAAGACTTTCATGTTTTACAATTTGCTTCAGACAAAAAGGAGCATGGCTGGGTACAGTTATAGTTCTGTAGTGTAATGAAACTGCTAAACACAGGTATTTTTTTCGCAAAGTATAGAACACAACAGAAAATAATTTGAAGCTATGAATTTTGTAAATCAGTATTTTAATCACACTTATTGTTTTCCATAATTATTTAAAAAGATGAAATTCATAAAAATGCTTTACTTTGTGAAATATTAATTGACTGTATCTGTTTGGTTAAGAAATATCGATTATATCGACAGTATATTCATTTCTTCGTGAGTGAACTTAGAACATCTCTGAAATAGTAAACAAGTTGTGGAACTCTTGTCAGTAGTGAATGGGCAGTTGTGGAGGAGCATATGATAAGTCACTGAAGTCTGTTGGTTATCGAGTAGTGGAATGAAACTTGGCATGAGCTGTTAGACTCTAAATTCGTTTTGTAAATGCTTTTATTAAATTATGAACAAGTGTTCTGACTGTCATACAGTGAAAGATTTGGTATCCATTGAAAAGCAGAAATGAAGAAAGTATTCTGCGTCATTATGATGCATGTATTTCCGAGTAACAATAAAATTGCTGCACAGCAAGCAGAATCCACCATCTAGAAAAATGGCCAAAGAAGAATTTCAATATCAGTAAGCACTACGTTAAGTAGAAACAGTGAATTTTAACTTTTCTAGCTGCACTTGCTCTCACATACCTTTATTTATTTTGCATAGTTAGTACGTTGCAAACTTTGCTAACTTCTTTATAACTTCGATTACTAAAGTCAACAGAGCAAGGAGTAGGTCATAGTAGGCAACAGCAAACATTTTTCCATGAAGGAGTTGACCATCTCGTCTCACAATGGGGTAAATCTATTAACAGTTATGGCAAAATACTTTTGAAATAATAATTTTTCATTCGTTTCGTTTCCATTTGATTGTCCCTTATAATAGTCCAACCTATCCCAAAACGACATGACACACAACAACTAAATTCAGAAATTGAAGCAACAAATCATTACATGGTATAGATGGCCAATGAATTAAGAAATCTAAACAAAATTAAAATAGCTATTAATTTTGAAATGGAAAAATTAAACCTAAATCCACTTAAACTGGCTTTTCTTACTAGCAAGAACAAAATAAGAGTACAAACTACAGTTGATCAGTGAATGTTAAAGAAAAAGGGAGAAGACATAGGAAATAAAGTAATGAAAACAGTGCAAACTACAACTGACCAATGGTTCAGAGTAACAGAAAAGAAGGAAGAAGATATCTGAATTAACAATGATCTTGCCAGAACAGACTACACAGAGGAAAGAAGATATCAAGATGTCATCAGTGTAACTATGAAGCTGTTTCATTTGTCAATAATGTTGTCTCAGTGACTGCAGAATCGTAAATTGTTACAAGATGTGCAACGTCAATGAAAAGAACTACTCAGGCATGAGCACTGATCACTCTGAAAGCAGAGGAAACTTCAACAGGGTCGGGAACAACTTCACTAGAATCAGCTCCAACTTCAACAACAGAAAATGCAACCACTTCAGTATCAACAGCAGCAGCAGAAGGGAGTTCAGCAGAATTAGCTGGAAGGAACATAAGACAGCCAAGTCATCTGAAGCATTTATTTTATTGCCCAAAGCAGAAACTAAAACTTCAGAAAAAGGAAGGACACTAAGCTGCACAACTGATAGACCAAAGAATGATGGATACTGATGAATGTGTTCCCTTACATATTGTCTGTTTCAGTTATCTGATGGCTACTGACATCAAATGTCTGGGATTTCATTGGACAGTTCGATGAGGGGTTGTTACGAAGGGGGCAACTCTAGTAGGTAATTGGTAGGGAAGTGGCGTAAAGGCTGGCTGTTGCCTGTGCCGCTCTAGTAAGTTACTGGTAGGCAATCTTTCGTTGGTGGACGGAAGGCAATAGGAAATCGGGAGCTTGTACCCAGTGGGTAGTGTTTTCCTGCAATGAAGTGTGAAGCCCACATGGCAGTTCTTTCATGGCCATAGTTTATGCTGTTAAACCATGGTCAAGTGGTGTTGCTGGCTTGCGAACACATGTGCTCTGCTGGGCTATAATCGCTGGCAGCCAGGCCTTAGGTAACTTGTAGCCATCCTCGGTGTTCATGTTTTAGATCGTTTGATTATTTCAGTAGCCTCTCTTTCTGTCGCTGTTGCATCCAAGACAGCCGAGCAAGCACGAAAGGTTCTTGAAAATTGATAGAATTGACATATTTCTGGTGGTGTTCTGTTACAGTTGAAGTGTTGTTTTGTCCCAACAATACGTAACGTTCGTGCTCTGACACGTGAGTGATTGCTACACCAACATACACTTCACCACATTCACACCGAAGTTCATATATGCCTAAAGTGTGAGGAGCATCCACAGGATTCTTAGTGGGCCTCAGCGGCTCTCCAGTCTTGTGGCCACCCTGTAATATGGATTTGATTTCTCCGTGATGCAGAACCACGGTTACACGGTCACTGATGCCTCTACATAACATATGCGGTCAACAGGAAGAGATTCTTCTGTGCCTTTGTTCGTTTTGGCTTTGCTGCTCCTCATAGCTCGTTTTATGGCTCTGCTGTTTTATCCATTCATAAGCAATGTTGTCTTGAGCTTGTCCAGTTCATGTGGTATATGGTTATGGCCACTGATCCAGTGGGCTCGAGCTGTCAGCGTATGTAGCCCAGTGTACTTTTGTGGTGGAATGTGATGTGGAGCAAATCCACATGAAGGTACTAGATGTTCTATAGACAGCCACACTCAGAAAAGGAATCGCACCATTGCCTTCCATTTCTGGGGTGAACTGTATGTTATTATATAAGCTGTTGAGATGTACATGAAATCTGGGTAGTTATGCTTCTCCATGTGGTCATATGATGAACGTGTCGTCCTTGTACCTCAGACAGCAACATAGGTGCAGTAGCCAGGAATTAGTGAAGTTTGTTCGAAATCTAAATTCGCTAAATTCCACAAGGCAGAGGTGGATAGAGTGGTATTGCAGGAAACAGCGTTTGGACGTATTTGTGGGGCTATTTCAGCGGATATCGTAAGAATGGAGAATCCTAGTGATTTGTGCTACAGTATCAGAATTTCCACACAGTTGGAGGAAATACATTTTGCGACTCAGAAACGGAGTGACCGCAATGTTTTCTCGTCTGATGTTAAATGCTACAGACGTGGACAAACAGGCCACATCAAGAGGTAATGTCGCTAACCACAGTGCTTTGAATGTGGAGAGTCTGAACATAATGTGCATAACTGCAGAAATAGCAAACAGAAGGCCAATAAGAAGCAGCGTTCGTCAAACGCAAAAGGGAGTGGCCTGACTATCGAAGGCCATTCCAAATAACATAGTACACTGCAAGAATGAGTGCAGAGATTTTTGCTTAATTGGCGTAGTAGAGAATAAGGAGCATAAATACTTGGTGGACACAGATGCACATGTGCAAGTTGTTAGTCTGGACCACTTAGGCAGGAAGAGCCTTCAGTCTCCACAATTTGTGTTATGTGCAATGGGAAACAATGAGGTTGAATCACTGTGGACAACACTGCACACTTTTAACATTGAGACTGAACAGTTTAAGAAGCATATGGCGGTGTTGTCATAAGATTTTCTGTATAAACATCGCGCAGTAATTGATATTTCGTGGCGTATGATTGAACTTGGTGGAACATTTTTTTCCGTTAGTGGCGAACGCTGCTGGTGAAAGAATATCGCAAAGTGAGCCAAACTGTGTATGTAAACACTAAAAGTAATTTTCGGGATAGCATACCAGCAGGTGCAGGAAAGTTGATCTGGGTTAACGCAGGTATGGACTTATTGAATGAATTTTTGTGCGTAGAAGCATAGTACGAGTTATAGATACAGATGGAGAATTTATGGTTCCTGTGAGCTTAGACAATGTTGGCATGGATGAGGTGAGTTTGTGAAAGGGCATCAGGGTTGGCAGTTTCAGTGTCTTGGAAGAAGATGATATTTACAGGTCGGGTGTCAATTGCAGTCACAAGCATATCGTTAACAATTCTGTATAATGCGGAAAAGTTAAACTCTTAGAAGGGAAATATGGAGAACACATGGAAGCTTTATTGTTTAGATTCACAGATTTGTTCAATCCAGTGGGTCCATTACCAGCAATGCTCATAACAGCATGGATATGAAAAGTGGCTACCACCAGCTTGAAGTAGTCCCGGAAGAACGACCAAAGAGAGCTTTTTCCACGCCAAGGGGACATTACCAGTGTCGTAGAGTGGCAACAAGATAACTGGGATACATATCTGCAGCACGTCATCTAACGCAAAAGAGACTGTGTATGATAGAAAGATGCCATCTCCTTTTAAAGTTCTGACGCCTAAATTAGGTGCTAATAAGGAGTCAGTGAAGAAGTTCACGAAGAGGATAAGAGAAATTTGGCAGAAGGTCAAACAAGCACTCGAACATCAAGTAAACATAGGGTGATGTGCAGGGAAATTGCTGCAATATCAAGTATGTAAGTGTGTTTTGATAATTAACCGATTCATATCGAAAGGAAGAACAAAAAAGTTTTTAACTAAATACCATGGCCCATATCAAGTGCGAGAAATGACACTTCTAGTGAATGTGAAGGTACAGTTTCCGACGAAAGCACTGGTTATTCATGTAAGCTGAGTCAGACCTGTTAGTGAAGCAGTAGATTCCAACACCACAGGTGGTACAGAATAAAAACTCTAGCAAGGCGAAGAAGCCAGTAGTTAAAACTGTTCAGGATTCACATACCATACCATATGCACTAAAGCCACATGTTCAGTTTCCTTTTGTTAATTGTGTACGTTCCTTTGTTTCAGCCTTTGGGGTTCGTATTGTTTTGTTTTGGTGATTTTGTTCTTGTTTATGCTAGGTACTTTAATGAGCTGGAATTGTAAAATATTCAGTAATGTTTTGTTATGCACTGACGCTTTTGAAAGGAGAGAGGTAAAGTGACAAGAAATTCCTTTTTCTCAGGTAGCATGCCAACAAGGGCAACCAGGAAGAATACCGTAATTTTGCTGCTCCTACACCTCTTATGGAGGCGAGTAGGGGGTGAATTACGGAACCAATCTCTTGAATCTGGTCTTGTGTTCTCATGACAGCCTGATGTCCTGTTAACCAGTCATCAGTGGGATGCCTGGTCTATCTAAAGCTATGGAAGATGAGGAATAAGGTACGCGGTTTAGAAGGTACCTTTGGGGAATTTCAGAAAGAAGTAGGGAAAGAGGGAATTCTAGCGGTAATTGAGGAGGAATACTACAGAGTGTAACTCTCTTATAAGAAAATGAGGGAACAGTTCAAACAGGTAATCGACAATGCGCCAAGTAACAGAGTTTGACTCTGGGACACGCCAGCACATGACCGGGTAAGCTGTCGCAGGCTGCGTTGACAAGTGACGATCTCAGCTAGTAAGACAGACCACATATACTAGTCTATGTAGTCAGGCGTGCTTCAGTAGTGTTGCCAACTCTCTGCATCGACGTTGAAGTTTGAGTATGAAAAGTAAATCAGCAGGATAAACTGTATGACAATGACTGTAAAGGGCTAAGCCACCATAAATATCGCTGTCAAATTGTTTATTGACAAAAAATGAGTTTCTAGTTAGTTTATGTGATCACGATCTGTAGGTACAGGGTCTGTTGCTGTACAGAGTTTCAAAGCTGGTATTGCCTCATGTCCGTGGTTTCGCAAACCACACCGTTCAAACTATCCCAGTCCGTTTGCTGCTTCAGCAGTTCATTATTTAATATTTTCACCTTAAGATAAAGTAATTTCTGTGTGCACACGAGTGCTTTGTACTAAATATATTATCAGTCGAGTACACACAACAAATTCAGACACGCACTTAACACCACACTCGAACAAACAGTTGTCCTAGCAGTGCCCAGGGTTTACTGCGTGTGCATTGTAGAAGTTGTGTTCACGTTTGCAACATCCCGCCAATTCACAGGATACTATGTGTTAAAGATTTGTTTCTACCCACGGCAGCAGGGAGCGGTGAGTAACTTTTACTGTACACATTCACTTTTTTTATTGTTTCTCCTCTTTCATTCATTTCACTTCGGGAACACAGCTTGTCGTATAAAAACGTCTTTGGCTGTCTATTCTGTTTCCGAAAGGGCATTTCCTACTGTTATTACATGAGAGCAGATCATGATAATTATTCATAGGAAACAGTTCACTATAAAATGGTAGGATACAATTTGTTTCATTCAGTGAGAATATTTACAGATTTATAGTTCTCCAAGTGTGGAACATTCCAGTCAGATACTTTTGTCTTGGCCCAACTCTCTACGTGCTGGAATTATTTTTATGTATAAAAGGTTAGGACACCAGATTCTGTAGATTCGCCAACAGCGTCATACAAGGCTGAACCGAAAAATTTACATGACAAAACGTCAGCAAAACTGGATGACACAAACTGTCATGAATAAGAATAAAAAAACTGTATCTATCACGATCTCAACTTTCGCTTAAGTAACGCATGGCTCTCCTTCATCTATGATACACACATAAATCAATGCTATGAAATTACAGAAAAAGCGATGAGTCATATCTTATGTCTAACATATATTAGTGAAAATTGACAAACATAATATCACATTCCTTAAAGTTAATCATCATTTGCTTTTCTTAGTTATTGGAACTAATCCTCACAGTTGAGTACAAGTCTATGGGCTATCATTTTAACATACATTTATTCATAAATCTGCACTTGTCAGAAAACTTCGAATTCTGTAAGGAGGGTAGCGTTACTTCTTTGTGCACTAAGCAAATTGTCAACATTGACATGTTACAGGTTCTCAACTCATTATTTTTGAAAGTTCTCTTGCCTTAAAGAAAAACCTAAAATCTAGGTTATTATTTACAATATGAACAAATATTTTCTGTGTAACATTCCTTTGGTTAGCTCAGCTCGCGTATTTTCATCAAACAGATAAGATTATGTCTGGTCTTGAAATGTACACTTGTATTTATGTTTTAGCCGACTCTTCATATTCTTAGCGATTCTACCTGTAAAAAGTCAACAAAGAGTTACAAATAAAATATTTTTAGCCTTCTGCTGATTTGATACATTTTGTCAACATTGCTTTGCTATGTAATTCCATAGATTTTACATTCAATAATATTAATGATTAACACATTAAAATAACAAATTCACAGCTATATACATACATAAGACTTACAAAATAAATTGTCAGTAATAGCTTTCTCATTTCAGGAAAATACTAATTTATTCGCTATATCTTTTTAGATCATGGTGATGGTACAAGGCTTTGATGTTTTTGGGGTTAAGACATGCTAACAAATATGATCATTCACGCGGAATTTTTGTAATTTTAAATTAACCATTGCACACTAATTGCCACTTTTTGTTCTTACCTTTATGCATAGATGGTTTGGATGACTTTTAAGTAGAACCAAATCTCCTACAAAGTATTTTTCACTGTGGCCTAGATGTTTGTCATAAGCATTCTTTTTTGTTTGTGCACATGCATTTAAGGAAATGACTGCCTGATGTATTCTTTCTTGAGAAGATATATTGTTGTTCGATATTTGAGAAAAAGGAACTACCCATTCATGTATTTCCTGTTTGATTCTCTCCTTCTTCACCCATGGAATAGAATAGGTTTGTTGGGTAGAAGTGTCATAAGGAACAACATTCACCATGTGTACATAACCTCTGGTGATTACTGGTCTATGGGAAAACACATTAATAAATGACAACAATACTTCAGACAGTTCATTTTCTGCTGTTTGCTACGGTATTGAGATTCTTGTGACTCAGCTAAAACTTCACATGATTTAGGTAAATGTGAGTTTACATCAGTTGACACGAGTTCGCCATTACCATTGTCAACAAAATCACTATCTGCCCACAGCATCTTGCTGGTTATTATCTTTAATTACAGGTTATGGCAAAATTTGCATTCAAATGCCTTATTGCGTATCAAATTCAAAATAATCCCCACCACCACCCGACCCCAAACACTCAAGGTTCCACCGCTGCTCAATGACGCAGAATTATTTATTAATCAGTTTTTCACAATTTCAGTCATTTTAATTCAAATACCGAAGCATAATAACGCGTCAGCGTTACGAGGAGTAAGGTGGAATGGCATACTTACCCAACTGATGAACTTGGAACAAGCTATACTATGTAAACGGGAGTGGTATGGGAACCGGCCACGGATTTGATGCAGTACACCAGAATCACTAAGCAGATTATAAATGGAGATCTTAAAAGGGTACAGAACCAACTACAGGAAATAGATGGGCGGATAGTTGTAGTAAGACTACAACGGATTCTGGCAGATAATATGGATGATGCAAGATTGGAGACAGTAATACTGTAGGAATCTGACACGCAGATATGTGATTTACAATTGTTCCCGGGGAAATCCGAAGCAACGAAGTGTCGGTGGGAAGTATTAACCCCTTATATGCATTTACAAAGAATGAGCACACATTAGATTTGTTCGTTATACACTCCAGAGATCATAATTTTGGGTTACTATAAAAAAGGAATGCGATGGGGTATGTTCAAAATGGAATTAAAAATAGTGGAATCTTAATAAATGGAATGGTTTGTGATATAGTCGGAACAAATTTGCGCTTACCAGCAATAGTTACAGATACAACAGTAACCGGGTTGACACTCCCTTTCCTGTTTTGGAAGGAGAAGCCGTTAGAGATACTGCCAGTCCAAAACCTAACATTTTTAAATGAGACCCTGAACATGATATCCTTCGCTCAGTTGACCAACTAATAGCATCATAGAAGTGGCGGATTTCCACAGAAGAGTTGTTACAACATATCCGACAGTATTGCAACAAGCAGCCTAATCAGGTTATTAAGATAAGTAATTCAACTACGAGTACTATACAGGTTTTGACCACCATTTGTATAATTTACCTCTGGTACAAGAAAAAAGCTTTACACCACACAGAATTACCTGTACGTGAGTAACTGAAGATGCAAAGCTAGTTCTTTTTGCTGATGATAAAAGTATAGTAATCACACCCAACAAGCAAGAATCTGCTGAGGAAATTGCAAATAATGTCTTTCAGATAATTATTAAGTGGTTCTCTGCAAATGGACTCTCACTAAATTTTGAGTAAACACAGTTTATACAATTCTGTACAGTAAATGGAATAAAACCATTGATAAATATAGACTATGAACAGAAGTCTGTTGCTAAGGCAGAATATTCAAAATTTCTGGGCATGTGCATTGATGAGAAATTGAACTGAAAGAAACACATCGATGATCTGCTGAAAAGGTTAGGTTCAGCTACTTATGCTATTAGGGTTATTGCAAATTTTGGTGGTAAACATATGAGTAAATTAGCCTACTATACCTGTTTTCATTCACTTCTTTCATATGGCATTATATTTTGGGGCAATTTGTCATTAAGAGAGAAAGTATTCATGGTACAAAAGCGTGTGATCAGAATAATAGGTGGAGCCCACCCAAGATCACCTTGCACACATTTCTTTAAGGAACTCGGGATATTCACAGTACCTTCGCAATACATATATTCACTTATGAAATTTGTCATTAATAACCCATCCCAATCCAAAAATAACAGCGAAGTGCATAGCTACAAGAAGAAAGGATGATATTCACTATTCTGGATTAAATCTCACTTTGGCACAGAAAGGGGTGAATTATGCTGCCCCAAAAATCTTTGGTCATTTGCCAAAAAGTATTAAAAGTCTGACGGATAGTCAATCAACATTTAAAAGCAAATTAAAAGAATGACAACTCCTTCTACTCAATAGATGAATTCTTAGATATAAAGTACTAACTGTAAAAAAAAGTAATTAATTATTTTGTGTAAAGAAAACTTATGTTAAAGTGACACGTTCCACATCATTACGAAATGTCATATTCATGAGCTATAAAACAAGGATTAATGTATGTATGTCACCTATCACTTGGTTCAGCAATATGACAGGAAATACTAAGGAGTAGTTAGAGTGAATCATAGGTCTAAGCACTAATAACTAGGAGTAAAGAACTGATTGCAAATTAGTGTAATATTTTAAGGGATTAATATTTGTGAAATTGACTTCGATGTTTATAACAGCGATATTTCATGAAGAACGGATTAATAAGACATGTGAAATAGTTGACAGGTGTGGAATTCGGCATGAATTTTGTAAAGAATGGGCGATGTCGCACATCAGAATAGTAACTAAGTGCAGGGATAAAATTTTGTTAGAAACTAATTGACACATCGCTATGTGGGGCGCATCTGTCGGTTACACAACGGTGTCGCAACAGAATCTCAACTCAGGAGGCCCGATGTACAAACAGGCTGGGAGCTCGTTCCAAATCAGACTAAGCGAGAGAGAAGCCGAGAACAACTGATTCAGCACTTCGACAGAAGTACAGAGCCAGCAGATCGCTGTACTGTAACGAGGGTAAATGTAATAACTTCATCTACAGATATAATAACGCTTGTCAGGATGCAAACTTAAAATAAAGGTACATTCCGAAACCCTAAAGTTATAGCACTCGAGAGCGCTGACAGGCTCAGTTAAGGAGAGCACATTCGGTCACCAGTGTGGGTGTATCACATCATCACGTGCCATTTGCAAGCTGTTCAACTTGGGCGTTGGGTGCCTGTGTGCAGTGTAAGTCCTGCCTTACTGGCTTTATGCTGGGACTGCCATTTGGGCTGCCCTTCGTGTTGCTATTTAGTCTTTGGTCTTTGTGTCACGTCGACAACCGACTACAGAGGTTTGTATTTTTCTTCGAGCGAACCTAATCGGAGCTACACTCATCTAGATCATTGAGGCTCCAACAGAAGTCCACAAGGACGATGGACTGCATAGACGCTCGGCCACCGCACCCACCTAGGCGCCGCAGCAATGATCACAGAGATCGCCAGGTCCTGCACTCAGTAAGTTCCTTACTGCGCTCCGACTTGCCATCTCGGGTTTTCAAGCAGCACTGGCTCAGCATGGTCACTGCTAGGCAGTGACGGGAAGAAGAAGGAATGATTGTAGAACTATCGTCAATAAATGATTCTAAATAGAATGATGTTGCTTTACCGCTCCGGCACTCCACATGATCACTCACTCCCATTCTTTGTTCGAGCTCCTGATAAAAACACGACCCCTGCTTTGTTCGTAACACATGCTGCTTAAAAAATGGCGGCAAATATTATCATAATTTACGAGGTAAGACACTTTGATATTACATTGTGTGGCTGAGTTACTACAATTTTATCATGAGATGGCAAATTCTACAAAATGGTGGGAAATGTTAGTTCATCCACCGCCCTAGGAGAAATTTGTGTGACAGCGTGTTACCCTGCTTGAAAATGGTAGCAAATATTACCACAATTAATGGTCCAAAACAGCCAACTTCAAGTTTCTTATTTTAATTAACACAACTTGCAGCAAAGTATTGGGCATTTTCCGTTAGCATTCCATCTCCGACAGCTATTTACAGTTTTGGCCGATTTTCCACAAATCCCCGTACTATAAGGGGAAGACCTCATACACAGCCAACCGATTGGACTCATATTTGGCAGGTTGCTTGTGAACGACCTAAAATGAAAGACTCTAAGATATTTTGGGTTAACACGCCTCCAGTTTTGAGGAAACCGCCCCTAAAGTACATGATGCACTATCGAGTCAAAATTGGCAGGCTCGGTTGATATTAGAAAACTGAACATTTTTCTTCATCATACCCGAGGGTCCACAAACGTTTATTTTCCTAGAAATTAAGGAAAGAAATTGTCATGACTGCCTCTCACCTACCTATAAGGTTTGTAAGTAGGCTGTTTAAGTTTTTATGTTGGTAACGGCACGTAGCGCTCTGTATGAAAATCACTGACTGTGCTGTGTGCCGTCCGTGGCTGGTTTGCATTGTTGGAATATTTGCTATTGTAGTGTTGGGCAGCTGGATGTGAACAGCGCGTAGCGTTGCGCAGTTGGAGGTGAGCCGCCAGCAGTGGTGGATGTGGGGAGAGAGATGGCAGAATTTTGAGAGCGGACGATCTGGACATATTTAAATTTGTAATACTGTGTATCATGAACTGATATATATATATATATATATATATATATATATATATATATATATATATATATATGATGACTTTTGAATATTATTAACGTAAATACATTGTCTGTTCTCTATCAAAAACTTTCATTTGCTAACTATGCCTATCAGTAGTTAGTGCGTTCAGTAGTTAGAATCTTTTATTTATCTGGCAGTATTTGCGCTTGCTGTATTGCAGTAGTTCGAGTAACAAAGATTTTTGTGAGGTGATTCATGAAAGGTATAGGTTATTGTTAGTCAGGGCCATTTTTTTGTAGGGATTATCGAAAGTCAGATTGCGCTGCGGTAAAAAAATATTATGTGTCAGTTTAGTGTTGATCAGAATAATTAAAGACAGAAATGTCTGGGTACGTTCAGTTCTGCTCAGCTGTTTGAAAATCAAATAACGTAAGAGGTTCATCAGCACAGAAATTCATTAATTTTTCCAAGGGGATGTTTCAGGTTGAACGCTGTTCAGTGTTAAGCGCCGCTGGTGTAGTGGCCGTGGAATTTGGCGGAGCAGCAGATAACCTGCGTACGATTCTCAAATGCGTTCTCTACTTTTATTTCTTTGTATTTTTTCCGTATGCAAAGTGGTAGGAATAGGAGGGTTAATAAGGTATTCAATAAGGAACAATAACACGGTAGACAAATAAATTTCTCATACGACTTGAATTAGTAAAGAATTAAAATTTTAAGCCTCATTGTATAAACACAATTCCGAGTAATACTGCTGCAAATTCTTGACGAGGGACCACAGAGAGCGGACTGCGCGACGCTTTTTTACAGCAAGGCATTGTAGAGGACGTTATTTGTAGGCTTCTGGAAACCCAGTGGAAATTGCACAACCCTGCAGGTGCAACAACGATTATAGTATAATTCAAAATCAACTTTCAGTAGCCATTTTTCAGGTGATTTCAAGGCATGAGTGGTATGCGATAAACTTAGTTTCTGAAAAAGAAATATTTTTGAATGTAAACCAACCGTTTTCCGGCAGATCTTCTATCTGGGGAGGTTCATCCGCCGAGTTACAAGTCCATTCAGTTGACAAAACATTGGGCGACTCGCATGTCGATGATGAGGACAACACAACACCCACTCCCATAGCGCAGAAAATCCTCGACCCAGAGGGGAATCGAACCTGTCCCCACTGTATGGCAGTCAGACGTGCTGACCACTCAGCAACGTAGGCGGACAAATCTTCAGCAGGAACGATGAAGTTGCACTAAGCCCGCTTTCGTTATAAGTTCTTGGTGCTGGGAGTATATTTTCTTCAGATGTTTACATGTACTTGTTCGAAGGAAACTGAAAACATGTAACAGAGAGGGTGAAAGCACCACTGTAAGGCGAACAGGAACAAAATTTTAATTTTTTACTAATCCAAGTCGTTTGAGAATTCTATAAGCATACCTTGTTATTAGTCGTTATTGATTATCTTTTTAACCCTCCTATTCCTACGAATTTCTATATGGATAAAATACAAATAAAAACTGTAGAATGCATTTGGGAATGGAAAAGAGCTTCATTTCATCCCAGCCACATGCTTTGGTCCCTTGGTCGCTACGCCTGCGGCGCTGTTTGTGAACAACGTTTACCTTACAAAATTGTTGAGGCTTTCGTGGCCTCCAATTAGCTCTTCGAATAAGAGACAGAGGATTTATTGGTTATTAAATAAAGTGGAAGCTGATTCTTCAGTGGAAAAAACAAAATTATTTATTTAATTAAACAGCATAAGCTGGAGGGAAAAGTATTTGAAATTAATAAAATACTTGAAGCTCATGGACACATTGTGCTGCGATTTGCACCATACAACTGAGACTTAAATGCAATTGAAATGGCGAGGGCAAAACTCAAATATTTCGTCAGAGGAAGAAATATTTTTGGAGATATTTGCATGATGAAGTTGCTACAGTTGGTGAAAGAAGGTATGTAACCATTTTATGAGCTCCTATTTTTTATTCGAAACTAAATTTTACAGTAACCGAAAAATAGCATATACAAACACTTGTCCCGATTGTTACACGTTTTGAAACGATAACTCAAGATGACTGGAGTGCATACTGCCTCCACCTGGACAAACTTGAAAGACAGCACTGGGTTAAGGATGGGCTATTGGGGATATACTAGATGCCATAGTTATTAATTTAGAAAGTAGCGACGACGACGACGACGATGACAGTGACACTGTTGATGATGACTTCTAAAATACGATGTAGTAAACAGGCAATGAATAATTAAAATACATTGTCTGTCCTTTCAAGGGTGACTATGCTCATACGCTATAAATTTTCTTTTGGTAGAAACGTACTACATGGTAGTTTTTCAAGATAAATACACCCAAACGTTGTCCAATGCAATAAATACCTTATCACTAGTTGTAAAAATCAGTAATAATATAAGAACTTCATAGTAAATTTAATTAACTCTTCTCTAGTGGAATGTGATTCAATATTTAAAACCTTTGATGCTCATGGAACAGTAGCATTTCAATGTATTCTGTCACACAGTCTCGGAGATGCGTTCACATATTACTTTTTACTTTTGGTAAGAACTTTATTTGTTAATCTACAGCAATGTTATCCTCTTCAAAATATTCCCCACTACAAACCTTACACTTACGACAGTGCTTTTTCCAATTCCCAAAACACTTTAGGAAGTGTTTCCTCGGTATAATTTATAGGTCTCTTAACTATGCATTTTGAATCTCATCCATGCTTGTAAAAACGCTGTCGTTTAAGGTGTGCTTTGAAATGTTTATACCACTTGTATGCCCTTGGTATACTCAGACTCACCAAAAGCAATATTGAACATTTCTAAAAATTTTATTCCCTTTATTCCATTCTTATAACAAAATTTAATACAAAATCTCTAATCTATTTTTATGCAAAACAAATAATCGATGCTGCTACCAAAACACAGAAACCTTTTTCACAACTGACAACAGAATAAGTACCCAATATGGATAACATTGTACAGATACTTTTCAGACTTGTTCATGAAGACAGGCAAAAAGAGTTATACAACACAAGAAATTATAAATTTCTGGTTCTGGTTACTTTTTAAACTCTCTTCGTATTGCAAGAATTGTTAAGTTTCAATGCAGCCCTTCAAAGGAGACTCCTAAGTTTTAGTAGAAACACAAAGTAGGAACAAACCTTAAATTCTACAGATTGACTGCACTATATGGGATTCGCTTTACGAATAGCAATAGACGAACACACATCGACATGAACAGGCATTCGGTTCTATGTTTGTAATACACTCCTGGAAATTGAAATAAGAACACCGTGAATTCATTGTCCCAGGAAGGGGAAACTGTATTGACACATTCCTGGGGTCAGATACATCACATGATCACACTGACAGAACCACAGGCACATAGACACAGGCAACAGAGCATGCACAATGTCGGCACTAGTACAGTGTATATCCACCTTTCGCAGCAATGCAGGCTGCTATTCTCCCATGGAGACGATAGTAGAGATGCTGGATGTAGTTCTGTGGAACGGCTTGCCATGCCATTTCCACCTGACGCCTCAGTTGGACCAGCGTTCGTGCTGGACGTGCACACCGCGTGAGACGACGCTTCATCCAGTCCCAAACATGCTCAATGGGGGACAGATCCGGAGATCTTGCTAGCCAGGGTAGTTGACTTACACCTTCTAGAGCACGTTGGGTGGCACGGGATACATGCGGACGTGCATTGTCCTGTTGGAACAGCAAGTTCCCTTGCCGGTCTAGGAATGGTAGAACGATGGGTTCGATGACGGTTTGGATGTACCGTGCACTATTCAGTGTCCCCTCGACGATCACCAGTGGTGTACGGCCAGTGTAGGAGATCGCTCCCCACACCATGATGCCGGGTGTTGGCCCTGTGTGCCTCGGTCGTATGCAGTCCTGATTGTGGCGCTCACCTGCACGGCGCCAAACACGCATACGACCATCATTGGCACCGAGGCAGAAGCGACTCTCATCGCTGAAGACGACACGTCTCCATTCGTCCCTCCATTCACGCCTGTCGCGACACCACTGGAGGCGGGCTGCACGATGTTGGGCCGTGAGTGGAAGACGGCCTAACGGTGTGCGGGACCGTAGCCCAGCTTCACGGAGACGGTTGCGAATGGTCCTCGCCGATACCCCAGGAGCAACAGTGTCCCTAATTTGCTGGGAAGTGGCGGTGCGGTCCCCTACGGCACTGCGTAGGATCCTACGGTCTTGGCGTGCATCCGTGCGTCGCTGCGGTCCGGTCCCAGGTCGACGGGCACGTGCACCTTCCGCCGACCACTGGCGACAACATCGATGTACTGTGGAGACCTCACGCCCCACGTGTTGAGCAATTCGGCGGTACGTCCACCCGGCCTTCCGCATGCCCACTATACGCCCTCGCTCAAAGTCCGTCAACTGGACATACGGTTCACGTCCACGCTGTCGCGGCATGCTACCAGTGTTAAAGACTGCGATGGAGCTCCGTAT
Source organism: Schistocerca cancellata (assembly GCF_023864275.1). Taxonomy (NCBI): domain Eukaryota; kingdom Metazoa; phylum Arthropoda; class Insecta; order Orthoptera; family Acrididae; genus Schistocerca; species Schistocerca cancellata. Next base: position 918,211,235 of record NC_064629.1, read on the forward strand.
GCCACGGCAAACTGGCTGACACTGACGGCGGCGGTGCACAAATGCTGCGCAGCTAGCGCCATTCGACGGCCAACACCGCGGTTCCTGGTGTGTCCGCTGTGCCGTGCGTGTGATCATTGCTTGTACAGCCCTCTCGCAGTGTCCGGAGCAAGTATGGTGGGTCTGACACACCGGTGTCAATGTGTTCTTTTTTCCATTTCCAGGAGTGTAGAATTCTGACTTTCGTTCTTTTTTAATATTATGTACTCTATAATGTTGTGTTTCGGAAGAAGCTATCGTCTTTTGTAATCCTTATAGTCTTAACGCATTTGTCTAAAAATAAACGCTGCCAGAACGTATCTGTACACGGCATCGCCACAGATTTAAAGTGCGCGCCGCGGCAGGGTCGGCACTACGTTGTGAAACAGCCTGTAGAAGCGCCTTGTGACGTAGCTGGGTAGGCAGAGTGGGGACTCGCTCGCTCGCTCTTCAGTTTACCGACAGACTATACCTGGCGCGGCAACGTCCGAGGACTCTCCACGGTCATTTCCGGTGCGGTTCTCCTCTTGCTACCTGTGACGGTCGTTCGCTGCAGTACGGGAAGCCAGGATCCGTTTACCTTAAGGCTTTCCTCCTTCTTGTTGAAACTGTTCGCGAGTTTTTGGATTTCTACAGCTTCTCTGAACAAGCGCGTGTGATAGTGCTTCTCTACAGCCAGAACTTCCGTGTCGGCGAATTTTATTACGTGGTCGGTCTCATTCAGTGCGTGCTCTGCCACGGCCGATTTCTCCACCTGCCCCAACCTGCAATGTCGCTTATGCTCTTTGATCCTGGTGTTAATGGATCGTCCAGTCATTCCGACATAAACTTTTCCGCATGTGCAAGGTATACGGTATATTCCCGACATTGCAAGTGGGTCTCTTTTCTCCTTCGCCGATCTAAGACACTCTTTGATCTTCCTTGTCGGTTTGAAAATCGTCTTTACGCCGTGTTTGCGCAATATAGGCCGATTCTGTCCGTCACTCTGGGAATGTATGGCGGAAAGGCCGTACCCGACATTTCTTTTTATGGTTCCTTACTTCGCCGAGTGTTTGGCTCTGTTACACTTCTAATGTAATTTGTGGAGTACCCATTGCTCCTCAGAACAGTTTCCAGGTGTTGCATTTCTCGTTTGAGGTGTTGAGGCTCACATATTCGTCCTGCTCTCTTTACGAGCGTACTAATCATGCCTCTTTTCTGGCTCGGGTGTGGGTTTGACAGTTTGTGCAGGTATCGGTCCGTGTGTGTCGGTTTTCTATACACGCTGTGTCCCAGGTTTTCGCCGTCCCTTGTGACCAGCACATCTAGAAATGGCAGTTTCTTGTCCTTTTCTACCTCCATGGTAAATGTTATGTTGGCATGGAGGCTGTTCAAGTGACAAGGAAGGGTCCGAATGGCTGCTTCGGTGTTGGCAATGATGTCCTCCATAGGTATAGTTCTCGGGAGCGCTATCATCCCTTGTGAAAGGGCAGAGGAAATACGCACTGAAACAGCCAGGATACTGCGCCGAGCAAAACCACCTGCTTGCAACCTGAAGAAAGAAGAGGTACAAGCCATTAACAAGCTCAACGCCGACAAGAGTATATTGGTACTGCCTGCCGATGAGGGGAATGCGACCGTCGTAATGAAGACCGAAGATTATGAGCAAAAGATCCGAGACCTATTAGATCCGACGACGTACCGAAAACTAAGCGCAGATCCGACGCAGCGTATCACTCGGAATACGAATCGATTAATCAAGGCGTCTTCTCTGCCGGCGGACATACAGAGAAACCTGCGCAACACAGAAGCCCTACCACCTCGGCTGTATGGATTACCCAAGATCCATAAGAACAACGTTCCACTGAGACCGATCGTTAGCGCTCCTGGCTCACCAACGTATAAACTGGCGAAACACTTGGCCTCTCTGCTCCAGCCACACGTGGGAAAGACCGACACATACAGTAAGGACTCAGGACATTTCATTGAGAAGCTGAAGAAACTGAAACTTGCGCCAAACGACATCCTGGTCAGTTTTGATGTTGTTTCGTTATTTTCGAAAGTGCCACTCAGCGACGCTCTGGAGCACATCGGTTCCATGTTCCCGCAAGACATCGAAAAGCTCTTCCATGCATGTCTCACCACGAGCTATTTCACGTGGAATGGCGATTTCTACGAACAGCTGGAAGGCGTTGCCATGGGTAGTCCTCTCAGTCCAGTGGTGGCCAACTTCTTCATGGAACAATTCGAAGCACAGCCACTGGACTCGGCGACTTGCAAACCTAAGGTGTGGTACAGGTACGTCGGTGATGCTTTCGTGGTGTGGAGCCATGGTGAAGAACAGCTCGGTGAATTCCTGAGACACTTGAACAGCCTCCATGCCAACATAACATTTACCATGGAGGTAGAAAAGGACAAGAAACTGCCATTTCTAGATGTGCTGGTCACAAGGGACGGCGAAAACCTGGGACACAGCGTGTATCGAAAACCGACACACACGGACCGATACCTGCACAAACTGTCAAACCATCACCCGAGCCAGAAAAGAGGCATGATTAGTACGCTCGTAAAGAGAGCAGGACGAATATGTGAGCCTCAACACCTCAAACGAGAAATGCAACACCTGGAAACTGTTCTGAGGAGCAATGGGTACTCCACAAATTACATTAGAAGTGTAACAGAGCCAAACACTCGGCGAAGTAAGGAACCATAAAAAGAAATGTCGGGTACGGCCTTTCTGCCATACATTCCCAGAGTGACGGACAGAATCGGCCTATATTGCGCAAACACGGCGTAAAGACGATTTTCAAACCGACAAGGAAGATCAAAGAGTGTCTTAGATCGGCGAAGGAGAAAAGAGACCCACTTGCAATGTCGGGAATATACCGTATACCTTGCACATGCGGAAAAGTTTATGTCGGAATGACTGGACGATCCATTAACACTAGGATCAAAGAGCATAAGCGACAATGCAGGTTGGGGCAGGTGGAGAAATCGGCCGTGGCAGAGCACGCACTGAATGAGACCGACCACGTAATAAAATTCGCCGACACGGAAGTTCTGGCTGTAGAGAAGCACTATCACACGCGCTTGTTCAGAGAAGCTGTAGAAATCCAAAAACACGCGAACAGTTTCAACAAGAAGGAGGAAAGCCTTAAGGTAAACGGATCCTGGCTTCCCGTACTGCAGCGAACGACCGTCGCAGGTAGCAAAAGGAGAACCGCACCGGAAATGACCGTGGAGAGCCCTCGGAAGTTGGCGCGCCAGGTACATATAGTCTGCGGCCGCGAGCTCACCTCCAGTTCACCACCGGCAATGGAGGGTGAAGCTTTGACAATGCCAGCCACTCGTGCTGGCGAAACGTCAGAAAAATCATTAGATGAACGTCGGCTGAAGAACCCGAGACAAAAGCCAATAGGCAGTTTGTCAACGTTTACCTTGTGGGTACATAAAAGTAGTAGGAAAAAGTACGTTTCGGTGCATTTTGTTAGTGTGGGTTTCCTACATCAGGGGCAGGTATGCACTCAGGGGCAAATCTATTGTTCTCCTTTGATTGATAGGTCATTAACCTATTGCTCAGCTAAGAGGATCCTGGCCCACATCTCGTGGTCATGCGGTAGCGTTCTCGCTTCCCACGCCCGGGTTCCCGGGTTCGATTCCCGGCGGGGTCAGGGATTTTCTCTGCCTCGTGATGGCTGGGTGTTGTGTGCTGTCCTTAGGTTAGTTAGGTTTAAGTAGTTCTAAGTTCTAGGGGACTTATGACCACAGCAGGTGAGTCCCATAGTGCTCAGAGCCATTTGAACCATTTGAAGAGGATCCTGTCGTTCTACTGAAAGGATTCTTCCTTTTGATTGACAAGTCCTTAACCTATTGTTCCATCGCTCCCTCCCCCGCCCCCTCCTCCCCTAGGAAACCTCTAACCCAGCCCCTCCCCCTCACTGATACAGGTACGATTTCAGGTCTGAGTTATTGGAATAACCCCTCCCCACTCTTATCAATTTGATTGACTACTTAATTAAATTGATCAATTAATTAACCTCTCCCCATCTGGTAAACCCTCACCCCTCCCACCCTTCCTCCCAGAAATTTGTGGGATAAAGACTCGGTTGATCAGTCATTTGGAGGGAATTCGATTGCAGTGTATGGAATATTGTTTAAAAAATTTGGACAATGTATCGAATATTATTTATTTATGGGAATCTATGGAATATAGTTTATTTATTTAGTTAAAGACTTTGTCTGGAAATCGATTTCAGTGTATGGAATATTGTTGAAACAATTTAGACACTGTTTGGAACAATGTTTATTTAAACAATTCATGGGATTCAAGGCAGAGAATTGAATATAATTTTTTATATTATTTAAAGAATTTTTCAGGAAATCGATCCCCTCCCCGCCACGCCATTCCAGCTCTCTCTCCCCCTCCCCTCTCCTCCCTCTCCTCCACTACCTGGAAATTGGCGGCTCTGCAGTGGAGAGGAACGATCTCGTGAAGAGAAATTCAAGGATATATTGTTTATTTATAAAAAAAATCAGTCTTCTGGGGTTGGATTTCTCTCACTCATCATTCTCTGCTGTTTGGAAAGAGGCAGGTCTTGTAAGTAGTAATTAAATCGATCGCCTTTCTTTTTATTGAAATTGCACAAGGAATACTGCCATGAAACACACATCACACGTAATTACACAGTTAAAAAATCTTTCGATCTTGAAACATGCACCACCCGCCGTGCCCCGTCCAGTGGACCGCGCAGGAAGTCACCGCACATGCTCTCAGGAGTAGGATCCACCGGCGGCCCCCGCAAACTGACGACGTGTTCGTCATCCGTCGAACCATGTGCAGGTGTCAGTTCAGGTTCTGCAAGAATGAGGTGGTGGCATCTCTTTCATATGTGACACCTGAGAAATACCTGTCGAAATACGCGTTCAGCCGGCCGGTGTGGCCGTGCGGTTCTAGGCGCTTCAGTCTGGAACCGTGTGACCGCTACGGTCGCGGGTTCGAATCCTGCCTCGGGCATGGATGTGTGTGATGTACTTAGGTTAGTTAGGTTTAAGTAGTTCTAAGTTCTAGGGGACTGATGACCACAGATGTGAAGTCCCATAGTGCTCAGAGCCATTTGAACCATTTTTTTTTTTTAAATACGTGTTCACCTAGGCACCATTGCTGTCGTGATGACACATAGCTGCAGGTCCAAGAGAGATGTTTGAATATCGGATCACCCTGAGCGAGATGTCTGAGTTGTGGCTCACCCTCGCAGAAGCAGCTAAAAGGTTGTCAGCGTAATACTGATGTCACATGTCAATGTAAATAAGAGGCAAGTCTTCCGCTCCGAAATCTTAAAGTGTTGCAGAAATAGTTAACGGCCGCTTTTGTTGTTGGTGTAGGAGCTTTCGTGATGTCTCAGCTTGTCTGCATGGAAATTCTTGTCCTAACAGGACATGTTTACGAAAATAGCCCAGAATAAAAAAATGGCTCTGAGCACTATGGGGGTCATCAGTCCCCTAGAACTTAGAACTACTTAACCTAAGGACATCACACACACCCATGCCAGAGGCAGGATTCGAACCTGCGACCGTAGCGGTCGCGCGGTTCCAGACTGTAGCGCCTAGAACCGCTCGGCCACACCGGCCGGCGGCCCAGAATAACAACGATTGCATTCTTCCTGATGGTCCTAATGAGACCTTACATGTTCCCTTCCTGGAAATCGTGACGTCCTGCTTTCAACATACGTCTAGAAACGGTATACGTTCTCACCGCTAAAAGCCTTCGTCATGTCTGTGCACTCTCGCAGAAACACCGCCAATCATAAAAGCATTCTTGTTCTTTGGAAAGAGAACATACTTAAGCATATATGGGGTAAATCAGAACATTTACGCGAACAGAATTCGAAGCACTATTCTACAGAAGAGAAAAATATCGGGAATTTTCGGTGTCCTGCAGCTACTGGTCTGGAGATGTCCTAATGCCACAGTGGCGGATGAGTGTGTGGTTCCACTCGCAAGAAAAGCTTATGAGACATGTCTACCCATCACTGATTTTCGGTCAGTTATATCTCCAGCAATCAGTTATTGACGATGTATTCTTAGTAGTAGCGGATGAATGATAGGTTCGCCTTGAGCATCAGGCTTGTAAAGTATGTGTGTGTATGGGTTCCGACGTGTGCAAATGAAATAACTACGTCCAGTCGAGAGGAAGGTATGGATTTGAGGTGGAATACTGTGATAGCAAAGGGGAAAAAGTATATCAAGTCATAAGAATGGTACAGATATCTCTATTTCCAGGGCCACAGCCGTCATCAGGGTGTTTCCGATACTTCACTCATTGTCGAATGTCGTCCAACTGAGACCGCGATCGTAATATTTGATTGTAAGTATAGCGGTCACAGGGGACTGATGACCTCAGAAGTTAAGTCCCATAGTGCTCAGAGCCATTTGAACCATAGCGGTCACATATGCATGTGGTCGGTTTCCTAGGACGATTCTGTCTGGGGGTGTGTGGCAGGCGGCGGCGGTGGCCTGTGGCGGGGATGATACACGTTTCCCTCTATTGGCAGGAGCCGTCTGAACGGAAAAACCTGTTGGGGTGCATAAATGTAGCTGACTTATCAGTGTCGTCCTCTAGATGACCGAATAGCGAACTAATACTTACTATGTCTTGGACAGTCTTCGTGATCACGTGGAAATTTCAGAAGATTCGATATGGACGTGTGTTTGCGCTGTACCGTTATTCCCTGACGCGTAAATTGTCCAATTGACTGCTTCTGCGCGTTTCCCATCTTTATTTGGTTGAGAGAACTTCGATTGTGATGTGTGTTGTGTTATAGCAGGTGAAGGACGGGTGGAAGACACGATTGCTGATTCTCTAGAGATGAGAAACACCTTAGTTGACTTTGTAAATTATAAGGATGATTTGGAATCTATGACCGACATCGGTACTCACGAGTGGAAATATGAGTTTCCTCTATTTTCTCGAGCTTTCATGTAAAGATCTTCGCAGACGCGGTAAGTTTCTAGTTACTCAGTGGTTTACAGCACGCTGCACCTCGCTAAAGTTTTGGGTCTCTAGAGAAATAATTTACAGTCTATATCTTCGGAATTATACGGTGCAAGCGATACTGCTATGCAAGTGGGATTGCTATGTGCTTGATATCGAGAAGTATCGAGTAAATGGTATAATATTCTGGCAAAACATGTGAAAATACGTGTGTTATTGTAATCCCAGAGTCTAGAAATGGGTGTAAAAAGGAAACAAGCTAGCAGGTGGGGGTCAGAAACAGTGATGTCTTTGCGCAAGGGGAACCAACCCAGCCTTTGTACAACAGTCTTCAAGGTATATGTACGAGTGTCTGGTGGTCGCTACTGTGTGCCGTGTCACGAAGATGGTATAGATTCAGCATATTGATAGCCTTATGGGGAATCAAAGATTTTTTTACATGGAAAATTATGTGCGCTATAGATATTGAGATTTGTTTCAGAACCACGGCTGTCAAGAGAAGACATTTCCAGTACATTGCTCGGCGTCAGAAGGGCGTCAGCAATCCTAATATTTAATTGTAGTTACACTGATAAATATGTGCCTGGTTCCCAATATTCTTGTGAGTCTGGAGCTGGCCGTAGAAAGCACAGCAGCAAGCAAGCAGATCGGGGCCAGAAACAGTATCTCAGCGGACACCTTTGTTCCGAGCTGGAGCTTGCCCATCCTTTGTACACCAGTTCAGAGAGTCCAAGAAAGCTTCCGGGCTGATGACGATTTGGCTCGCCGCTCCCCCTGGACGGGTGAATAATGAACTTGTTGTGTCTAGACAAGACAGTCTAGACACAGGGCGAGGAAGCCGAAAGGGCACGCGCTTAATTCACGCAGGCTTGCTTAGGTCTGAAACAGGATACGTAATGAATGCTATAAAGAAAAGTACGTAGTTGCTGGAATACTTAACTTTAATCCATCATTTGTATACAGCATTCTTGATGATACAAGTGAGACTCTCTCTAGAAATGGTTAATGGCGCCTTGCTAGGTCGTAGCCATGGACTTAGCTGAAGGCTATTCTAACTGTCTCTCGGCAAATGAGAGAAAGGCTTCGTCAGTGTAGTCGCTAGCAAAGTCGTCGTACAACTGGGGCGAGTGCTAGTACGTCTCTCTAGACCTGCCGTGTGGTGGCGCTCGGTCTACAATTACTGACAGTGGCGACACGCGGGTCCGACATGTACTAATGGACCGCGGCCGATTTAAAGCTACCACCTAGCAAGTGTGGTGTCTAGCGGTGACACCACAGAACTAATACCAAGTTTGCGTTGAGTTACCATCGGGATCGCGTGTGTCGCGTGTATGCTCTGTCGAAATTTGAGAAGATTCAATACTGTGAGTGTTTGTACAGGGAGTACTAATAGGATTCGAACTCCACGACTCAGGTCCTCCTGGGGCGTGGCCGGTTGGCCTCTCTCTGGCTGACACGCTCTTCCACAACTGTGGTCAGGGGCCGCGTTTACGGCGGCAGTTTCCTCCGTCCGCGCTGCACAGCGGCGTGGTGAGTACGTGGAATGTATTTGAGGATCTGTAGACCACTTTTGCAGGGGTTTAACTGTCAGTGTAACATGGCGATCTGTACAAAATAGTTTTGTCGCTGATAGTCTCATCCGGAGGAAAGAATGTGGCGGACAGAGCTCCCACACCGGCAGCATCAGTAATTCGGTGGATATAAAAAGAAGTACGATAATTTCCCTCTTCTACAGCTCAGTGTTATTCGGATACTTATTCATTGAGATTTCCCACAGTGGTGACCTGTGACTAGCACATACACACAGTTCAAAAAAGTTTTGTATCACCCCAGTTCCCAGAAATCCTGAAGATAGACGTTGACTGTGGATATCCCAGACACAGTCCCTATGACTGTTCAGAGATGTCAGTAAACCCGCCCAAAGATGTAAACAACCATGCATGAGCAGCGCCTATTAGACGGAGGGGATCCGACAGCCAATCAGTCCCAGTGATTCCACCAGGAAGGAGGTATATGGCTCGTGTTGTCTGTAGTTCAACCATGCCTAGACAGTCAATACTGCGGTTCGATCGCGTTCGCATTGTTATTTTGTGCCACGAAGGATCTCAACAAGGGAAGTGTCCAGGTGTTTCAGAGTGAACCAAACTGATGTTGTTCGGACATGGAGGAGATACAGAGAGACAGGAATTGTCGATGACATGCCTTGCTCAGGCCACCCAATGGCTGCTACCGTAGTGGATGACCGTTACCTACAGCTACCATGTTGAATAATGCTTTTTGTGCAGCCACAGGATGTCGTGTTACAGCTCAAACTGTACGCAGTAGGCTGCATGGTGGGTAACTTCACTGCCGACGTCCATGGCGAGGTCCATCTTTGCAACCATGACACCATGCAGCGCTGTACAGATGGGCCCAACAACACGCCGAATGGACCGCTCAGGATCGGCATCACATTCTCTTCACCAATGAGTGTCACACATGCCTTCAACCAGACAATCGTCGGAGACATGTTTGGAGGCAACCCGGTCAGGCTGAACGCCTCAGACACATTGTCCAGCAAGTGCAGCAAGGTGGAGGTTCCCTGCTGTTTTGGGGTGGCATTATGTGGGGCCGAGTACGCTGCTGCTGGTCGTGGAAGGTGCCATAAGTATTGCGACTACCTGTGTTCTGGAACAATGTACAGTTATCCAAGATGGCGGCGATGACGTCATCCAAGATGGCGGCTTTGACATAATCCAAGATGGCGGATTTTGGCGGGAAGTTTGAATTTTGGCGGGAAAGTGTCACACCCTCCTCCCCCGAAAAATGGCGTGAATTTCAAATTCCAACATAATCATGCGTCACACCAAGAAAAATGGCGGGAAAAATGGACTTGTCTTTATTATGTAACCAATTTCAATGTGTGTTTGTCACGAGATCTGGACTCCAACTGACTTAGTACACAGCCGCGCCACCGCTAGATGACGCCACTGTGACATCAGATCATGATGCAAGTACTGTTATTCAAGATGGCTGCATCCAGTGTATCGCCCTCCGGAGTGGCCGAGCGGTTCTAGGCGCTACAGTCTGGAACCGCGCGACCGCTACGGTCGCAGGTTCGAATCCTGCCTCAGGCATGGATGTGTGTGATGTCCATATGTTAGTTAGGTTTAAGTAAGTCTAAGTTATAGGGGACCGATGACCTCAGAAGTTAAGTCCCGTAGTGCTCAGAGCCATTTGAACCATTTCTCTTTAAAAATGTGTATCCACCACGTGGTGTAAGATTGTACACTTGGCCTACCTCCACTAACCTAGCCCCTCCCCAATCATAATCGCTCGAAGTTCAAATTCCTACATGATAATGCGGCACACCTACGATAATGGTGGGAAAGCGGACTTGTCTTCATTATTATTTAAACAATATCATGCAGGTGTGTTCGCCACGAGGTCCGGACTCCAACTGGCTTAGTTCATATTCTCGTCAGTAGTGTGTGCCACCCTTACGTCAGAACATGACGCATGTACCGTTATTCTAGGTAGCTACACCCACTGTGTCCACCACGAGCTCCAGAGCTCAAGTGGCTTAGTTCATATCGTGACCACTAGAGGATGCTACCGTGATGTCGCGTGATGACACAAGATCGTCTGCTCTCTCATCTACATCTACTTCTACACGATTACTCTGCTATTCACAATAAAGTGCCTGGCAGAGGGTTTAGTGAACCACCTTCATGCAGTCTCTCTACCGTTCCACTCTCTAACGGCACGAGGGAAAAACGAGCACTTAAATTTTTCTGTGCGAGCCCTGATTTCTCTTATTTTATCGTGATGATCATTTCTCCCCATGTAGGTGGGTGCCAACAGAATGTTTTCGCAATCGGAGGAGAAAACTGGTGACTGAAATTTCATGAGAAGATCCTGTCACAATGAAAAACGCCTTTGTTTTAATGATTACCACTCCAATTCACGTATCATGTCTGTGACACTATTTCCCCTATTTCGCGATAATACAAAACGAGCTGCCCTTCTTTGTACATTTTCGACGTCATCCGTCAGTCCTACCTGATGCGGATCCCATACCGTACAGCAATACTCCAGAATAGGGCCGACAAGCGTAGTGTGGTGGTGGTGGTTGTTAGTGTTTAACGTCCCGTCGACAACGAGGTCATTAAGAGACGGAGCGAAAGCTCGGGTTAGGGAAGGATTGGGAAGGAAATCGGCCGTGCCCTTTCAAAGGAACAATCCCGGCATTTGCCTGAAACGATTTAGGGAAATCACGGAAAACCTAAATCAGGATGGCTGGAGACGAGATTGAACCGTCGTCCTCCCGAATGCGAGTCCAGTGTGCTAACCACTGCGCCACCTCGCTCGGTACAAGCGTAGTGTAAGCAGTCTCTTTGGTAGACCTGTTGCACCTCCTAAGTGTTCTGCCAATGAATCGCAGTCTTTGGTTTGCTCTACCCACAATATTATCTATGTGATAGTTCCAATTTAGGTTATTTGTAATTGTAATCCCTAAGTATTTAGTTGAATTTACAGCCTTAAGATTTGTGTGACTTATCGCGTAATCGAAATTTAGCTGATTTCTTTTAGTACTCATGTGAATAACTTCACACTTTTCTTAGTCAGGGTCAATTGCCACTTTTCGCACCATACAGATATCTTATCTAAATCGTTTTGCAAGTCGTTTTGATCACCTGATGACTTTACAAGACGGTAAATAAGAGCATCATCTGCAAACAATATAAGACGGCTACTCAGATTGTCTCCTATGTCGTTAATGCAGATCAGGAACAATAGAGGGCTTATAACACTTCCTTGGGAAACGCTGGATATTACTTCTGCTATACTCGATGACTTTCCGTCTATTACTACGAACTGTGACCTTTCTGACAGGAAATCGCGAATCCAGTAGCACAACTGAGGCGATACTCCATAGGCATGCAGTTTGATTAGAAGACGCTTGTGAGAAACGGTGTCGAAACCCTTCCGGAAATCTAAAAATATGGAATCAATTTGATATCCCCTGTCGGTAGCTCTTATTCATGAGTATAAAGAGCTAGTTGTGTTTCACAAGAACGATATTTTCTGAATCCGTGCTGACTATATGTCAATAAATCGTTTTCTTCGACGTGCTTCATAATGTTCGAATGCAGTATATGTTCTAAAACCCTACTGCAAATCGACGTTAGTGATATAGGCCTGTAATTTAGCGGATTACTCCAACTTCGCTTTTTGGGTATTGGTGTGACTTGAGCAATTTTCCAGTCTTTAGGTACGTATCTTTCTGTGAGCGAGTGGTTGTATATAATTGCAAAATATGGAGCTATTTTCATCTACTACATCTATATTTACATACATATTCCGCAATCCACCATACGGTGCGTAGCGGAGGGCACATCGTACCACAACTAGCATCTTCTCTCCCTTGTTCCATTCCCAAACAGTACGAGGGAAAAATGACTGCCTATATGCCTCTTTCGGAGCCCTAATCTCTCTTATCTTATCTTTGTGGTCTTTCCGCTAAATATAAGTTGGCGGCAGTAAAATTGTACTGCAGTCAGCCTCAAATGCTAGTCCTCTAAACTTCCTCAGCAGCGATTCACGAAAAGAATGTCTCCCTTCCTCCAGAGACTCCCACCCTAGTTCCTGAAACATTTCTGTAACACTCGCGCAATGATCAAACCTACCAGTAACAAATCTAGCAGCCCGCCTCTAATTGCTTCTATGTCCTCCCTCAAGCCGACCTGATAGGGATCCCAAACGCTCGAGCAGTACTCAAGAATAGGTCGTATTAGTGTTTTATAAGCTGTCTCCTTTACAGATAAACCACATCTTCCCAAAATTCTACCAATGAACCGAAGACGATTATCCACCTTCCCCACAACTGCCATTACATGCTTGTCTCACTTCATATCGCTCTGCAATGTTACGCCCAAACATTTAATCGACGTGACTGTGTCAAGCGCTACAATACTAATGGAGTATTCAAACATTACGAGATTCTTTTTCCTATTCATCTGCATTAATTTTATTTATCTATACTTAGAGTTAGCTGCCATTCTTTACACCAATCACAAATCCTGTCCAAGTCATCTTGTATCCTCCAATAGTCACTCAACGACGGCACCTTCCCGTACACCACAGCATCATCAGCAAACAGCCGCACCTTGCTATCCACCCTATCCAAAAGATCATTTATGTAGATAGAAAACAACAGCGGACCTACCAAACTTCCCAGGGGCACTCCAGATGATACCCTCACCTCCGATGAACACTCACCATTGAGGACAAAGTACTGGGTTCTATTACTTAAGAAGTCTACGAGTCACTCACATATTTGGGAACCAATCCCATATGCTCGTACCTTAGTTAGGAGTCTGCAGTGGGCAACCGAGTCAAACGCTTTCCGGAAGTCAAGAAATATGGCATCCGTCTGATATCCTTCATCCATGGTTCGCAAGATATCATGTGAAAAGAGGGCGAGTTTGTAACCTCCCCCTCACTTATCGACCTTAATGACAGTGAAAAATTAAACCGCGTGTACCTAATGGAAATTTGGGAAAAGCAATCGTCACCGAAGTTAATCTGTCGGTAAAGAGGGAGGAAAGGGTTACATCTAAATGAAAGGAAAAATGCAAATGAAACTGGTGGAAATTAATTTTGAAAAGGGGTAAAGTTAATAAAGAAAGTAAATGTGCGGTCGTCACGTTAACAATTAATTGGCGCTAATTAGATATTTGAGATTTGGGGGAAATTACTGTCGCCAGTCCTAAGGACAATTACTATAGTAACTGAAAAAGAAAGGTTATTACACATATAACTAGTACTAGAAGCGTGGCAACTGAAGGTTGACACGTGTAGCGTGAAAACTGAAAGTTTGTCAGAAGTAATAAATTTAGCTACACTCTGACTTAATTTAGCAAAAGAATTAATAAAACCGGAAAATCGAAAGTTAATTTAGTGACTGAAGTTAATAGTGAGCTTTCTTTCTGAAGCACATCGAAATTCAGTAAAATACGGTTAGTCTTGGACTACCTCAACAATCATTTCAAAAGCTACTTGAATCTACGCAATTTAGAAATAAGAGATTTAACTTTGAACTTGAATTAAATGATTCTGAACAATTAACAATAGTAAAATTTAGTACGTACCAAGCTGAGCTGCAGTCACAGGTAAGCTAAAATACGGTAACAAAACTCGCACTCTTAATTTGTGCTTGTGTAATCTAAATATTGTAGCCAGCTATGAATACCTTAACTGAACTTTGAAATTAAAGCAGTGAAATCGAATGATTGAATTTCAACAACACTCGGGTTCATTCCAGAAAAGGAAGGGACCCTGCTTGGTAATGCAATTGGGACAATGAGCAACAAACGTTCATGCTAAGGTGCTGTAATTTTGTGATGCAACAATTTTAAAAGTTTGAAAAGCGGAGGTCTGCCATACAGTTCTAAAACTTTACGTGCTTCCAGTCTTCCATGTTGGTTGATTGAAGGTTTGAAGCCATCGATCGAGGAGGTGGCGACAGTCACTCATTGTCGGCCGTCGCTGTTGCAGAAGCTGGATGTTGGCGCGCCTTCTTCTCGACACGGTCACCAGGCGAAATGGGCTCTCGGTGTGCGCCAGCTAATGCTTCCCGTCCGCGACACCGTGTCAGAAACTATCATAGCAAGTTGAGCGCAATTACATGCTGCCAAACCCCGAAAGTGCGGCAACTCGCGGGAGCTTCACACAACACACCTGCTCCACTCGCTACTCCAGCCAGACTCTCCCTCTGCCCGCGCTCCACGTGACAGAGTTAACACTACCAAAGATCCTAAACACTTTGGTTCTCCACACGACCTATCGACGTATTCGTTCGATAACATAGTTTTCCCTAGGCAAGACCCAGCGTAAAAATACAAATAATATTTACAAAACAATCAATTATACATCGACATAAGTGCATGAATACACATATACAAACAGTAAAACAATTACAATATATAAAGAGACAGAAATGTCATATCCTGAGGTAACAAAACAAGGAAAAAAATAATAGTAAAATAGATGGAAATAGGAGGATATGCATTTCCGGCGTTACACGTGCCCCACATTGTCTGAGGATGTTCGTGTAACGTAAACAGACTCAGAAAATGTCCCAAAAAAGAAACAGCGGAAATGCATATGCTCAAAACATCAACAAAATTTAGCATTCGCCTAATTAACCATAAACCAATTTTTAGACGATAATAATTGAGTGGAGACACTCCTAATCTTATTCCACTCTGTCATCTCGATCAAAATAAAACAGGTTGACAACATATTAAAATTCATAGAAAATATAGAAAATGGTTTAGCTATTCCAAAATCGTCAAAATCCGTAACACTATCAAGAAATGGAATACTATTTACAAAATTAATCAGAGTACATGGTCATAAAAACAGGTAGATCAAAATACGCAAATTAATTTTTAATTACATAGAATACACATTTTATATAACCTTTTCATAATTAATACTCTCGCCATGAGAGTCCACTTAATGCTAAAGACGAAAATAATATTCAGCAGATCGAAAAAACCATAAATATTGACAGTAGAATTCTTTCAGCTGTGCAGGAGGAAAAACTATTCCGCCTTCCGTACTCGCAAGTACAAAGAATGCCGACAGCGGAACAAGAGCCGACAGCGACACAAGAGCCGACAGCGGCACAAGAGCCGAAGCGGTTCCGCCTTGCCAGTATTGTTGCGCCCGCCCGTGCGGCACGCTTGATCTCACTCGCCCTTTTAACGGCATTTCCAGAACGTCCGTTCCCACTGAATTCTTTCGGAAAAACTCACTCCCGAGTAATCTCAAGGAGTCCCTTAATACTATCACTGTGGATAACTCAACACTGTCCATCATCACACGCATGTACTAGCCTGAAACTTAAAACAGCGTCTAAGTACATCGGCAATGACTAGTAAATCACATATTTATGAAATCTGACAGCTATTTACAAAATCATATTTACATTCCTTAATCTACTGTGACTCAGCTGAAAACTTAAACTAGCAGCTTGGATTTTTCAGTTGATTAGATCATGATTAAATTGATTAAAATTAAATTGATTAATCAAAATTAATTACTTATTAATTACAACTTCTTTAATGACCTTGGTCAGTCAAAAGCATGGCAATCTAGCAAATCGTTAAATCTTACAGTCTAATTTACATACTGTACAAATTACCCATTGTGTGGTATTAATCGATCCTAGATTGGTACAATTTCAAGTCTACAATGTTCCGTATACCTAATAGTTTTCCAGAGCTTGGATACTCTAAGCAATAAGCATTTGTGTGAGGTATACCAATGACTTTATATGGTCCATTATAAACAAACTTAAACTTAGAGATTTCATTGTCTATCTCGCTCGATTTCTCATGAGCTTTTACAAGTACTAAGTCTCCGATTGCAAACTTAGCAAAACGCGCTTTAGCGTCATGACGACGTATGCGAGCATCGGCTGCATTACTTCTCGCAAACGATCTTTTTTCACACCAATACTAATGTCAATCCGTGGAGGGAATTTGATTATCTCTTCCAATTCACTTTCTACACTTTTGTCAATGCCGAAGTTCCTCACGTTACGGCAGTTCAAATTCATTCCTACGTCAATGTCATCCAGCCAGTTAACAATGTGTATAGGCTGGTATTGCCTATGCACACCGTCTCCTGCCTCGTCAAAACCAACTACCATTGTTTTATCTAGTGACATACATGTCAAAGTTTTGCTTTCGCAGTTAATCACTGCATGGTACTTTAATAGCCAATCTAACCCAATAATTACTTCCGTAGTTAAGTCTGGCACGACGACAAACTCTTGTTCAAATCGTGCCCCACATATCTCGAAGTTGACAAAAATCTGTTTTGTGACCGGTTTACTGGCCTTCCCAGTAGCACCGATAATTTTCACTCCTGTTACTGGCATAACTACAATGCCGGGTCTGTCTTTCAGTAACTCAAATATTTTCGCAGATACAGCACTCAATTCTGCACCGGTGTTAATCAACACGTTTAGTTGTAGGCTGTGCATATTAACAGACACCACTATCTGTCTACACTTGTCCTCGACTGTTTCTTTATTTTCCCACAGTAAATCCTCGTCTATATCCAGGTCATTCCAGAAAAAACCATCCGGCTTTGATCCTAAATCCGGCTTATCTGGCGGCTTTTTCAGCCTCTGTTCACATACAGTTTTAATTTCAACACGTCTGTCCTGAGGCTTAGTCTGTAGCTTCGCCTCCAATAACGAAACCTTTTCCTGTAACTCGTCAACTAGTGAGTGTTGCTTTGCTATCAGTTCACTAATTGTCACCTTCGTTGATTCCACTTTGGTCAGATTGATCTCATCTGCCAATCTACCTGGAGGAATGTGCCCAGTAGTATCTGCAATTACTTCCTCTGGATCTGCGCAACCCACACTGCTACCGTCCGACCGTATAACGTCAGCTCTAACCTCAAACACGCTGTAATCTATGTGCTTTTCTACCAATCGTGTCCGGCTATCACTAAAATTCTCGTACTCTTTCTCCTTAATACTTTCGCAATGTTTAAACTGGAGTTTTGCGTCGGATGGGTCGGCTACTTCTACCACTAGAACTTTCGGTAAAGTCTGCCGGTCAGGGCCAGAACTTTCCGTTACTACTTCAATATCCAACTCTTGCGGGACGAAACACGACGAATCTTGCTCGTGCTCCCCATTAATATCAACTATTTCTAGTAATCTGCCGGTTAGGGCCAGAACTTTCTATCATTTCACAAACACTATCTTCCTGCGGGACGAGACGCGGCAAATCCTGCACGCGCTCCCCATAAACGCTTCTCCCATACAGACCCCTATAATCTCTTAGTTCGTCGTATAAACGACCGAACTGCCTTAACCAGACCTCATCCCTCTCTGCTTCCCCTCGCTCGATGACGGACGTTTTATCCGACATCTGATCTCCTCTCAACACTTGCGAATCATTCTTAAACTCAATCTCCAGTTCCGCTGTGGGTATTACAGCTGCCACTTTATAATCGATTTCCGGAACACTATTTAAATTGTTCTCACTGACAGTGAATGTACTTCCTACTGCCGTGTAAACAGCTGATCTACTACTTGTGGGCGCACTCCCTTCTCCTAACACTGGCACACTCTCCCGCCGTTGATTATTCCATACGGAATTTTCATAACGACGACACCTGGGTTTTCTCCTGTTATTGGGCCGCCAAAATTTCTCCACGCCCGGTCGGCCCCTCACCGGCGCGGCTAATGGTTTCCCTGTCTCGTCCCAGCAGATGCGCTCCCCGGATGCTGCTGAGGCGGCTGATCACACCCTCTGGCGTTATTACTATTCTGCGAAGCCCGTATCACGCTAGTATGATACTGGTTTCCGTCATTCCTGTTATTATTTGCATTGTACCGATTGTCAATACGGCCCGAACCACTACTGTTATTGCTGCCAAGATTGCGGTATGCATTATTCCCATAGTTATCGTTGTTGTGGTACCCGTTGTTGTTACCACGGCCTCTACCACTGTCGCGATTATTGCGCCAATAGTCCTCGTCCTCAACTCTTTCCAGGAAATCATTGATTGTCCTGTAATTGCTTCCTACGTATCGTTTTGTATCATCTGGAAGCTTCTTGTAGAGTTCCCAGACTATTTCGGATTCCGTGCGGCGATCACGCAAATATTCCAACTTGCGGATCCAGCCCACACAAAACTCCTTCATCGAGCCGCGCGAATTCGCATCGAAAGGCCTCGATACGACAAATTCGCGCCAGACACTTTGCTGTTTTTGCTCTGACCAGTATTCAGCCAGAAACAAATTTTTAAATTCGTCAAAAGTCAGGTTCGTAATGTATAGGTTTAAGCCCCAACGCTTGGCATCACCAGCCAACACATCAATAACCGCATTAATTTTTCTCTCATTAGTCCACGATCTGGGTAAAACTCTTTCACAATTTTTAATGAAATCCGTCGCGTGTATACCGCCTTTTTTCAAGGGGTCGAACCGCTCCTCTTTCGTCAACAATTCCGAACTATGTGCATAGATTGGCACATAGCTCTGTTTTTCGTCAAATTTCTTTTCTAATTCCGACACTCTCGTAATTACTTGGCAAGTGGTTGTCGCAAGCGTTTCTACTTCCCTTTTTTTCTCTTCGCAGGTATTAGCCTGCTTCGTCACTTTGGTATCTACTTCGGATACTAAAGCCTTTAAAGTTTCCACCTTCTTTTGATAATCTTTTTTCACTAATTGAATTTGTTCCGTCACCTTATTCTCGATGATCGGAGCAACTGATTCTCCTACACTTTTCTCGATTCTGCTAATTTCGGAATAAAAACGAGTATTTATGCTCGCAATTTCCGCCTGAACGCCTATCATTTCCTGTTTGAGATTACCGATTTCGGTATTAATTACAACAATATCTTCTTTGATTTTATCAACTTTTGTGTTAACAACTCCAACATTGTTGTTAACAACGTTAATAGCTTTGTTCTGATTGTCTAGCATCCGTTCAATTTTTTCAGACTGAGCTTCTTGCTTGGCAGCCTGAGCTTCTTGCTTGGCAGCCTGATCTTCTTGCTTGGCCGATTGACTCATGATTTCGTTAATCAAACATTCAATAAATCAGTTAAATTCCCGGAAACTACCGGTTTTACTTCCGTAGCGGCTTCCTCATTAATTGTCCCCCCGTATTCGTCATCAAGGGATTCAGATTTGATTTTCACTTCAGATTCCGAAACATTTTCTAAAGTTTGGAATTCCATTTCTGCTCTTTGTTGCGTTTCGGCGGTCGCGTCTTTCATGCTAGCCGCCTGCCCCTGAACAATGGGTTCTGCGGTGCGCGTTTCCCACTGTTCGACCGATTGTTCCGTATCCAAGTCTACCAAATTTTGGTAATTGTTGTCTTCACTCATTTTAATAATTTTCAATATAAATGCCAAATCTCAAATCTAATTAGGATTGCTCACATTAATATTCTCGCTGACGTATCGACCATTTCGTAACCAGTACTTTGTTACGAGATTTGCACAATGCAAAATTCGTGTCCAGAACAACCTCAAATCCGAAGATTGTCCTGTCACCAGGTCGCCACGTGTAACCTCCCCTTCACTTATCGACCTTAATGACAGTGAAAAATTAAACCGCGTGTACCTAATGGAAATTTGGGAAAAGCAATCGTCACCGAAGTTAATCTGTCGGTAAAGAGGGAGGAAAGGGTTACATCTAAATGAAAGGAAAAATGCAAATGAAACTGGTGGAAATTAATTTTGAAAAGGGGTAAAGTTAATAAAGAAAGTAAATGTGCGGTCGTCACGTTAACAATTAATTGGCGCTAATTAGATATTTGAGATTTGGGGGAAATTACTGTCGCCAGTCCTAAGGACAATTACTATAGTAACTGAAAAAGAAAGGTTATTACACATATAACTAGTACTAGAAGCGTGGCAACTGAAGGTTGACACGTGTAGCGTGAAAACTGAAAGTTTGTCAGAAGTAATAAATTTAGCTACACTCTGACTTAATTTAGCAAAAGAATTAATAAAACCGGAAAATCGAAAGTTAATTTAGTGACTGAAGTTAATAGTGAGCTTTCTTTCTGAAGCACATCGAAATTCAGTAAAATACGGTTAGTCTTGGACTACCTCAACAATCATTTCAAAAGCTACTTGAATCTACGCAATTTAAAAATAAGTGATTTAACTTTGAACTTGAATTAAATGATTCTGAACAATTAACAATAGTAAAATTTAGTACGTACCAAGCTGAGCTGCAGTCACAGGTAAGCTAAAATATGGTAACAAAACTCGCACTCTTAATTTGTGCTTGTGTAATCTAAATATTGTAGCCAGCTATGAATACCTTAACTGAACTTTGAAATTAAAGCAGTGAAATCGAATGATTGAATTTCAACAACACTCGGGTTCATTCCAGAAAAGGAAGGGACCCTGCTTGGTAATGCAATTGGGACAATGAGCAACAAACGTTCATGCTAAGGTGCTGTAATTTTGTGATGCAACAATTTTAAAAGTTTGAAAAGCGGAGGTCTGCCATACAGTTCTAAAACTTTACGTGCTTCCAGTCTTCCATGTTGGTTGATTGAAGGTTTGAAGCCATCGATCGAGGAGGTGGCGACAGTCACTCATTGTCGGCCGTCGCTGTTGCAGAAGCTGGATGTTGGCGCGCCTTCTTCTCGACACGGTCACCAGGCGAAACGGGCTCTCGGTGTGCGCCAGCTAATGCTTCCCGTCCGCGACACCGTGTCAGAAACTATCATAGCAAGTCGAGCGCAATTACATGCTGCCAAACCCCGAAAGTGCGGCAACTCGCGGGAGCTTCACACAACACACCTGCTCCACTCGCTACTCCAGCCAGACTCTCCCTCTGCCCGCGCTCCACGCGACAGAGTTAACACTACCAAAGATCCTAAACACTTTGGTTCTCCACACGACCTATCGACGTATTCGTTCGATAACATAGTTTTCCCTAGGCAAGACCCAGCGTAAAAATACAAATAATATTTACAAAACAATCAATTATACATCGATATAAGTGCATATATATATATATATATATATATATATATATATATATATATATATATATATACAAACAGTAAAACAATTACAATATATAAAGAGACAAAAATGTCATATCTTGAGGTAACAAAACAAGGAAAAAAATAATAGTACAATAGATGGAAATAGGAGGATATGCATTTCCGGCGTTACAAGTTGCGTTTCGCAGGAGCGATGCTTTCTAAATCCGTGTTGATGCATGGACAGCAACTATTCTGTCTCAAGGAAATTCATTATATTCGAACTGAGAATATGTTCGAGAATCCTGCGACAAACCGATGTTAAGGATATTGGCCTGTAATTTTGAGGATCCGTCCTTCTATCCTTTTTATATACAGGCGTCACCTGCGCTTTTTTCCAGTCGCTCAGGACTTTATGTTGGGCAAGAGATTCACGATAAATGCAGGCTAAGTAAGGAGCCAATGCAGTAGAGTACTCTCTGTAAAACCGAATTGGAATCCCATCAGGACCTGGCGACTTATTTATTTTCAACCCATTCAGCTGCTTCACAACCCCAGGGATGTCTTATCACTATGTCCTCCATATGAGAATCTGTACGAGACTCAAACGGCGGTATGTATGTACGATCCTCCTGCGTGAAAGATTTCTCAAATGCTAAATTTAAAATTTCAGCTTTCATTTTGCTGTCTTCCGTTGCCAGGCCAGACTGATCAGTGAGTGACTGGATGGAAGCCTTCGACCCGCTTACCGATTTTACGTAAGACCAGGATTTCCTTGGGTTTTCAGCAAGATCTTTTGCTAACGTATGACGGTGGTAGTGGTTGTATGCTTCGCGCATCGCTCTTTTTACAGCAGGAATCTCTGCTAACTTTTGCCTGTCATTCTCCCGATCTTTCTTGTACCGCGAGTGCAACTGTCTTTGCTCCCTGAGCATTCTCCGAATTGCGCTGTTAAACCACGGTCCGTCCGTAACCCACTTTTTCGTCACATACATCTCCAATGCGTGATTTACAATGTGTTTAAAATTTGCCCATAATTCTTCCACGTCCATCGTACCGGAAGTAAAAAGTCGATTCATTTACTAAGTGGGATGCTAACAACTGCGTATCTGCTCTTTCTAGTAAGAATACTCTCCCAGCCTTCTTGACCGACTTTTTAACTTCCGTAACCATAGTCGTAATGACAACATCATGATCACTAATCCCTGTCTCAACACTGACACCGTCAATGAGGTCTGGTCTGTTCGTGGATACCAGATCTAAAATATT
The DNA here is from genome assembly GCF_023864275.1 of Schistocerca cancellata. Lineage (NCBI taxonomy): Eukaryota > Metazoa > Arthropoda > Insecta > Orthoptera > Acrididae > Schistocerca > Schistocerca cancellata. Next base: position 918,234,026 of record NC_064629.1, read on the forward strand.
TCCGTTACGCGTTGGCTGTCGATTTAGCTGCTCAAGAGAGTTTTCGGATAATGTTTTCAAAAGTAATTCACACGACAGCTTGTCTGTACAACCTGTAATAAATCCATAGACATCCCAGTCTATACTAGGTAGGTTGAAGTCGCCTCCGACTAATATAGCATGATCTGGGTACTTCTGCGATACAGAGTGTAGACTCCCTTTGAATGATTCTAGAACTGTCATGGTGGAACCTAGTGGCCGGTAATAACACCCAACAATTAAGTATATTTCTCCTAGCCCTGTTAAACGTGTCCAGATAACTTCACACTCACACTCTACTTCGACCTCAGTAGACACAATATTTTTGTCAACTGCAATGAAGACACCACCCCCTACAGTGTCTAATCTGTCTTTCCGATACACGTTCCAACCCTCACTAAATATTTCAGAACTTCCTATCTCAGGGTTCAGCCAGGTCTCAGTCCCTAGAATAATTTGCGCGCCACACGCTTCCTGGAGGGCAGTAAATTCAGGAACTTTGTTCCAAACACTCTGAAAATTTACTGCTAATATCTTGATAGCTGAAGTGTCTTTACACTGAGCGCGTCCTGATTTCCCTGCCTGCATGTCCACTGGTGAGTGTTCATCAGGACACCTCGCACTACTGCCTAGCCCAAAAAAACCCCATGTGCACGCCACAAGAACTCTGCTACCGAGTAGCCACTTCCTTTGTGTAGTGCACCCCTGACCTATCTAGGGGCGTCCTTCAATTCCCCATCCAATAGCGCAAGTCTAGCAATCTGCAGCCAAGACCGTCACAGAGTCGACAAAGTCTCTGGTTGAGACCCTCCACTCGGCTCCAACCCAAACGATCCTGAACCACTCTGGGAATGATGCTGCAAATAGAGAGCTCTGCTTGCACTCCGCGTCCGAAGCCAGCGGTCTTCACCAAATCCTCCAGCCGCCCGTACAAACTGAGGATCGCCTCAGAACCCAAGCGACAGGCATCATTGGTGCCGACGTGAGCAACTACTTGCAGACGACTGCACCCCGTACACTCGATAGCCGCAGGCAAGGCCACCTCCACATCTCGGATGAGGTCCCCCCCAGTAGACAAACCGAGTGCACGTTGGAATTCTTTCCAGCCCTCTATGCTATTTCCATAAGGGGCTCCATCAGCCACTCAACGTTGGAGCTCCCAATAACCAGCAAGCCTTTGCCCCCGTGTGCCTGCTCGGGCCCTGCTGAAGGAGCGGCCACCTGCCCACGGGCGAGGCCAACCGGCCAGCCTCCACATTGGCCCTCCGCCTCGAGCGACGCGAACGCGTTGCAGTCCGCCACTCACCCTGAGGTGAGGGCGGCGCCAACGCGCCGGGTGCACTAGAAGCTGCCTCGGCGGCTGAGTCAGCGGACGCAGCAAGCGACACCTGGGGTGTCTCAAGCGACGCGCCAGACCCTCCGCCGTCGCTGCACCTCGAGGCAGCAGCCTGAAGGCGGCTGACCGTGGCCAACAGCACGCTCAGCTGCTCGCGAACCGCGGCCAGTTCCTCCTTGCGCCCGCACACAGCACGCACACACACTATCCGTCCTACTGCTAATATCTGGACGTATAGAGTTGCGACAAATAAAACAGCAATATGCGGCTGCACAGTTGCGTCACCAGCGCCACATTGAGCTGCGATATATGAACAATTACTTACGAACTAAGCAATTAAATGACCACGACTACGCCACTATACAGATATTATAATGCGATCCTACCCCTGTCCCTACAGAAGAATGCTGAAGATTAGATGGGTAGATCACATAACTAATGAGGAAGTATTGAATAGGATTGGGGAAAAGAGAAGTTTGTGGCACAACTTGACCAGAAGAAGGGATCGGTTGGTAGGACATGTTCTGAGGCATCAAGGGATCACCAATTTAGTATTGGAGGGCAGCGTGGAGAGTAAAAATCGTAGGGGGAGACCAAGAGATGAATACACTAAGCAGATTCTGAAGGATGTAGGTTGCAGTAGGTACTGGGAGATGAAAAAGCTTGCACAGGATAGAGTAGAATGGAGAGCTGCATCAAACCAGTCTCAGGACTGAAGACCACAACAACAACAACCCCTGTCTTAGTACAAATGACAACCGCCTACGCGATGTTACACTCTACCGTTATTAAAATTTGATACTACCCCTTCCTAATTCGAAAATACGCAAGATCCGAAAAATTTCACCACGCAAGCACGCAAACACACCAAGTAATTTGAATTAAACCTGCTGATCTAATACGAAAAACTGAATATACGACTAGTTTCTGCTACTGCTGCTCGCACACGTCACTCTGCAAGCACAGATGAAACTGCACTGGCCTCTGTCTGCTGCTAACTGACTTTACGAAATAAACAGAAAGCACTGGCTGTCAAAAACAACTGACTAACGACTCCGCGAATTTATACTTTACAGCTATCAATAAGCAATATAACTCCTCTCAAATACGAGAATACGCAAGGATTTTATGTAATTAAATATGCAAGCGCACAAACACTCGGAAAGAAATTAAGAATCAAACTACAAAACAAATATGAAAGCTAAATATGCGACTCCCTACTGCACTGCTGCTGCACTACTGCTGCACTGATACTTCACCAGCGGCTGCTCAAGGCTTTTATCAGCTTACTCCGAGAGGAACCTGACTGGCATACAATCTGGACCGGAGACCTTGCCTTTATTACTTGATTTAAGCTGCTTTGTTACACCGAGGATATCTACTTCTATGTTTCTCATCTTGGCAGTTGTTCTCGATTGGAATTCAGGAATATTTACTTCGTGTTCTTTGGTGAAGGAGTTTCGGAAAACCGTGTTTAACAACTCTGCTTTAGGGGCATTGTCATCAGTGACTTCACCGTTGTTATCGCGCAGTGAAGATATTGATTGCAGCTCGCCACTGGTGTGCTTTATGTATGACCAGAATCTCTTTGGGTTTTCTGCCAGATTTCGAGACAGAATTCCGTTGTGGAAATTATTAAAAGCATCTCGCATTGAAGTACGCGCCATATTTCAAACTTCAGTAAAACTTTGCCGATCTTGGGGATTTTGCGTTCTTTTAAATTTGGCATGCTGTTTTCGTTGCTTCTGCAACAAAGTTCTGACCCGTTTTGTGTACTATGGGGGATCAGTACCATCACTTATTAATTTATGTGGTATATATCTCTCAATTTCTGTCGATACTATCTCTTTGAAAACATTCCACAACTTTTCTACACTTACATGATCAGATAGGAAGGAGTGAAGACTGTCTCTTAAAAAGGCGTTAAGAGCATTTGTATCAGCTTTTTTAAATATATATACCTTGCGTTTCTTTTTGACTGTTGTAGGGTAACACCTAACAGCCTATCAGCAACTGCCTTGTGCGCCCTAATACCTGTATTCGTCACAACACTAACTATTTGTCCAGGATTATTTGTTGCTAAAAGGCCAAGTATGCGCGCGAGCATTATAACCGGACAGGCGTGGCCCGAGGGCGTCCGACCGCTTGCGCTCCTATCATGCAGAGCAAATGTTTTACCATTCGATGAGATAGTTCAGCCTAGTATGAAGAAGGATGTATGTCTGATAGGCCGGAAAGGTATTCCTTCTAACATTATAGCCCATTTTTAAGTGCAGAACGTTGTAGTCTTAGGAGTGTGTGTGTTTATGTTCTCTATCTTACCAATACCTTCCAGGTACAGATCCTAGACTCTAGAACAATAATTTAGACTTGATAGCTTCGTTGATTTAGGTAAAAATGTATGCAACTCAATTTGTCTCGAACTCCAGCACGTATAAAAATAAGCCTTTTCTTGTTCTTCTTAACTGTATGCTGTTACATTAGGGCACTTTGAAATCTGTTACTACACATCGATAAGGAGTGCTAAGCCCCTCGACATGGTCACATCACGAGAAATCTCGTGCACTTGGATGGGTTGGGACTTGGAAAGCTATATTCATTCACGAGACGTGGAGTGTAGCGCTCTTCTTCTGATCGCTTGGAGATTAATTCTCTAACGGTGCTGCAGGGTGTGTTGGTCAGTGACTGTGTGAGGTTGGTCTTTTATCCCAAGACAATGAGAATGCTCTGTGACTCCCATACGCTGAGAGATAGATCGTAAATTAAAGACTATGCTCGAGGTGATAGGAATATGTAGAGCGGTGTCTCTTATACTTTGATCATGTATGTGTTCGAGAATTAACAATGAATGGATGTACTGCTCACTAATCTATCCACATTCGCAATCATACTCGCATAGTGATGTAAAAGGGTCGGTTTGGCTGTGATACTGAAATTGGGGGCCATGGTGTCACATCAATGGTAGGTGTCGAAATTAGTGTAAAATTGTTAAAATTGTTAACACTATCAACTATGATGCTTATTATTAGAGTATATGGGTGGTGTCTTTTCCATCCTACCCATCCGCTGACATGCTGTTGGTTACGAAATAATGATTTAGTGAGAATGCTTGTTTGAGTTGGAGGGAGAGTTTTGGCGGCTGGGCTATACCTTCTGGGATGGTTAGCACCGGAACAGTGATGAATGCAGTATGATGAGTCGAAAAGGAACGTAGAGTTGTCAGCTACTCCGTCAGTGTGAGAGATGAGTGTAAATGTATAGCTCGTGACTCACATTCGGACTCTAATTTGGAGACTCTACACAACGCGAGCAAACTCTTCCGGTTTCCTTATGTTGTAGCCGTCTTTTATTTAAAATCATCTGATGTGTGACATGTTATGGTATAAGCGCTAAGAACATGATTTACACTGTGCAACATCTAGTTACCTGCAAAAGCCCGTGGATCAGAACATCTTAATGTCAGTTTAGAACCTGGTCCAGGCCTCGAAGTCGTGGTAGAAAAAAGAAATGTTTGGCAATGTACAAATCATGTTAGAAAACATTGCTTCAAACAACTAAACAGGACCACAGGGGGCGTTTCTTGCGATTTACAGTATAGTACGTGGGATACGATCATTCTCCTAGAGTAGCGGTTATGACACTTTAAACAACGGTCTGTAGTGTATCAATACGCGTGTATTTAATAGGTTTGTTCCACACAGGGAGCAGTAGCAGCAGCAGTTTGACAGGTAAATTCAGTGAGGAACGAAATATGCCATTAGGAATGCTTGGAGGGCTGCACGCTGTGTGCTATTCTGCGAAGCATTGCGAAATCTCTCGACCCCCAATACAGCTTTGCGTCATCGCGCGAGAAATGGCGTCAATGTAGGTTCTATATGAGATGATGTTATTTCATCTTCAATAGTTGTTAATTTTTCTCTGTTGCGGGGTATGGGCTGATAGATTTGAATGGACGTGGATATGTAGTACTTGTGTGTGGTCTGGGAACGCGCCACACTGCGTGCATTTCCGCCGAGTGGCCACAACGCGGTCCTGTCGCACTAACTCAGTTCGCTTTGTTTCTAGACAGGTTGCAAAAAGTGGTGGATATGGCTTTGTCCGACTTCTGCTCAGTTCCGACTTAAAATGGAATGATCACATGCGCAGAGCTGTAGAAATGGAAGAAGTTGCAAGATGTGTAGGGACTAACTAAGACCATGTTGGATTTCTACTGTAGCAGATAGGTTCTAGAAAGGTGACTCGTTTCGAGATATGAGAGCGCCAGAGATATGATTCAATTGTGGCTGTGATCCTTCTCAGTCAGTCGTCGCCTTTAACTCAGTGGATATATAACGGAACCTCTGACATGGTATCGAGACAGAATACGTTACATATACTGGATAAACATCTAGCGGTGTGAGGGAGTTGCAAATACCGATCTCATACCGCGTTCCTTAGCCGAATGACTTTCAAAATTGACCGATTTTATCGTGATGTTGGATTGCCTGTCTGTTTCTGGTTATTGAGCAGTCTAGAGCAGGCTCAACTTAGCTGAAGTTTCGTGTTTGTAAAGAAATAATTCCCAGTCTATAAGTCAGAATTATGTTGCGTGAGTGATCGGTAGGATGCTGCCTGGTGCTTGATATCGATAAGTACAGCTAAAATGGTTTAATATTATAGCGAAATATGGGTATTCTTGTAATCGACGAGTCTGGAGATGTCTGTAGAAATACGAGCAAGATAGTGGAAACCGTAACGCGTTTGTGCCGCGGGGAGACGCCCCTCTCCATGCAAATTAGTTCTGAGAGTGACTTCGGTTCGCTGATGTAAAAGGGGTGATTTGGTATGGTGAGGGATATGAATTGCATGTGTACTAGATCGAGACAGTACTCAGTGATATATTCCCTAGTTGGAGATCGGTTTGACGTTCCAATATTCCTGAATGTCTGGTATGTATTTGATGATTGAGTTGAAAGGGTACAGTACCGCCCGACATTGAAAATAGGTACAACATACTTCAGTATTTTTGTCAGAACAACACATTTTTTTGTAAAATAACTCAATTTCAAGTAATACAGCGAAGCCGGATACCAGTGTGGGAAAGAATGACAATTTATTTATTTAATTGATCATATGTGCACTCCCACAAAATAAATCCCTACATCCAGTTTGGTGAGACCTTTTGAAATGAATGAATGTATGGTCGTCTGCTAACCACAGATAGTGAATGTGAATATATGATCATCTTTGAGTCGATCCTTTGGTCACCTTTGGTGGGACCAAAGACATGAAATTTACCAGAGCTTTGAGCGCCTGAAATGTGGCTGACCAATAAGGTAGCAAGGTGCTTCTCCCACTTCGACAGAGGTGCGAGAGAACCTGAATACGGCCATGTTTTAGGCACTCTGCCGCTGGATCCTGTGCTGTTAACACCTGTTTTAGATGTGCTCCGTAATGACGAAAGAGTGGAGACATGGTATGCATGTGGAATATTTAAAAGTAGTTTGAAATAATAATGTCTCTATTTCAGGAACTTTTGTGGCGAGAATTAAATGTCAGGCAGGTAATATTAATGGGATTGTAGTAATCTTCAGAAGTGACCAACGGTCACAAAGAAACCACGTGTAGCAATAAGTTGAAATACTACCGTGTGCTTAAGTTAAGCTGAATCACTAGCGTGTGTACAATGAGTTGAAATATTTAAGAGATAGCGTGTGTACCATAAGTTGAAATATTTAAGAAATGGCGTGTGCAGGACTTGAAATTAGAGACGAGTACTTCCACGTGGTGAGTACTGTGTGAGTCTCAATCTGTGTATGAGACAAAGGATAAAGAGATGTACTCGTCCATGGTATCAGTTGAGGACTCGCGTGTGTGATGAATACATTAATATTACTTTGCGTGTGACGCTAGATTCAAACTCGGAGAGAGAAGCAAGGTGAGTCGGCCGTCTATCCAGCAACGCCACATGGCTTGCATTGCACAGGAAGACGTGCGTTTATCTCCAGAGTTCACAGTAGGAAAGTAGAATTACAAAGTGGGGCAGTGTTGTGTGAAACTGGGATCAATATTAATTGAAGTGGGAAAGCTGAAAGTGATAATGTTGTAACCATTCTCTGTGTAGTATTTCATGTTGTTGTGTGGTGTATGTCATGTAATTTGGGTATGTGTGGTTTCCATGGGTGTGTAGCGAAGTAGTTTCAAAAGATTAGTGGGTTATGCTTGTTCCTTCTGTACCGCTCGGTCTGGAGGAAAGTTTCGTGATGATGATTGTGAGAGTCGAAGTGTGTGGTATAATAAAAGATCCACAAACCTATCCAGAAAGTGCACTGTAGCGTTAAATAAATTACGAGACCATAATATAGAGATTCACTAATGTAAAGCCATGCCCACTGGGCGGAATTTCTCATATGTTATTGTTGTAGGTTATAGAATTTGTGTGTTTAGGTTAGGGAATTTATCGGAATAAATCAGATAGTGAAAAGAAAGAGATTGGTAGACTATTCCTTCAAATTGTATGTTGTCATAATGTCCTGAATTTATAATGTGTGCGCCATTCATATTCAGTGGGATGGCCACGTGTTAATAAAAGCCGTCAAATAAAAGACAAAAAGAAAATGTGGTACTGCCAGTGCGTAGTGTACAGTCAGAGTTCTGTAAATCACTGATAGTCAGATATGCGTTTCCGTTGCGTAGTAATCATATAGGAGGATAACTTGTAACTTAAGTGAGAGTACTAGAGCTAATATTACTCGATAACTAAGAATGAATCCACTCGCTTGGCAGACCACTCATCTTGCAGGCCTGACTGCTTGATGCCACAGTATGAGCAAGGCATGTGGGTGCCTCTCATAATTTCTACCCCGCCAGGATTTATTTGCTGTTAGAATTTCCTGTTAAGATTTTTTTTTTATTTTTTGATGGAATATATTGTGATAGCGCTAAGAAGTAAAATTTTTTCTGTTTGCAGTTTCTTTCTGGATTGGTGAGGATCTTTTATTTTTTTTATGTAATTAATTGCTATATCGTCCAAGGCTGGAAGATCGTTGCATAATTTTTTTTGCGTAATGTCTGTAGTAACTAGGTCGCAGTCAAAAAGTGTAGCCACTATGGAGAATAGCGATTCTGGGGTGAACGTAGCAGTGCAGCAGGAAGTAGCTGTTGACCATCGGTTGATGAGCGGGGACGGCAAACACTCGGAAGGGGCTGTATTGTTCAGCGGACCGCAGCTAGGTGATCCTTTATGCGGCGGGCTTTGTCCACAAACGCGGGCCTTTCCCGACGACGCGGGCGAGCCGGGACTAGGTCAGGTATGCAGTGAAAGTGCAGCTACCCTTAGCAAAGCTACGGTTTCACAGGCGAACGAGATGAGCGCACCGAAAGTAGCAAATGACAGTGTGCTACTGCAGTTATTACAGAGGATGAATGAAGATAATAAGGAAAGATTCGAAGCGATGAATAGAGCTAATAAGGAGAGAGATAGAGATAATAAGGAAAGATTGGAAGTGATGAATAAAGATAATAAGGAAAGATTTGAAGCAACTAAGGAAAGGTTGGAAGCAATGGATAAGGGAAATAAAGAGGCAATGAGGAAGCTACACACAGTTATCGATGAGCGTCTGTCCGCAGTTAATAATCGGTTAGATGAGGGGGAGAAGAATCTGGGTGCGATGAAGCAAGTATGTGATGCCGTGAAAGAAAAAACCAATAATTTGGAGGTACGAATAAGTGCAATAGAGAGCGATATTACAGAACGTAGGGACGTGTTGCCGGATGAGCGAATCAAAGAGATAGTGGAGGACTTACTTGCAGATAAACAAGGGGCATTAGACAGTGTGGAAGCTCAAGTCACCCGGCAGGAAGTGGCGCTAAATAAACACAGGGATGAAATTGCGGAGGTAGTGGTCAGAATGAATACGATTAGCGCAGATGTAGAAAAGATCAGTATAAGAGGCGAAACAGGCTCTGACAGTACGCAGCGAGAGGTTTATGCCGACCAGGAGGAGATACAATCACTATTACAGTTTAGAGAGGCTCAATTAGAAACAAATAGGAAACATAGGGAAGAACTTGCACAGTTGCAATTATCGTGCAGAAGTGAAGGAGAAACACCACCAGGTAGACTGCAGAGGGAGAGTGAGATAAATTCAAAAAACGAAAATAGGCAGAAAGAGGAAGACGAACTCAGAGAGCTAGAAGAACGGTTGTGTCGGATAAAACAGGTGGCAAACCCAACTGGGTATAGTCCAAGGTCGGAAAACATAAGTGCGGAAGAAGAATGTAGGAGGCACTTCGTGTCGGTACAAACGTACACTTGTTTTCCGGATCCTGATAATTACCAACATCCATGCCTGTGGCTGTCTCAGTTTCAAGATTCATTACCTTCATCGTGGGGACCGCTCCTCAAAATGAAGTTTGTGTGTAACCATTTGAGGGACGAGGCTAGAGCGAAAATGCAGGAAGTTATTAAAGATTGTAGTAGCTACAAGATATTTTGTGACAAGTTTTTAAATGAATTCTTGTCGAAAAGTAAGCATGACCAGGTTAAGCAAAGCATATTGATGATGCCAAATTGTAACGAAGGTGGTATAAGAGATCCAGTGTCGTGCTATCAGGAAATGCTGAGACGAAATAGGTATTTGGATGTGCCATACGAAACTGGGGAGCTCATTAGGATCTGTATAACGAAGTTGCCAGTGAGATTGCGCAGAGATATAGTGATAGCAGGCAGAGGCATAGACGATTCCGCATCATTTCAGCACTTGTTACAGGAACTGGGTAATGAGAGCAACATTGTGAACGGCGACACGACTCTTAGGTCAGACAGAGTTGAGGATAGGAACGGCAGAAACTATCATAATGACAGGAGAGCATGGAATCCTGGCATTTCATTCTTGTCATAATGGATTGAAGGATAGGAGAAACTAATCCAACATATCAGCCCTTAGCATCTTCCCTTAAAACACATGCAGCTGGCACTGAAAATTGGCTAAGTAGCAGACAAACTCTACTAATATGTAGGAATGCAAATACCATACTTCTGATCAGAGAATAAAACACCAGTAATGGCATCTGTTAGGCTGGTATCTCAGCAAAATTTGAAAATTTTTATTTGGAACAGCAAAGTAAAAGAACTGTTTCTTCAAAGAAACCAGTTGATGAAATGTTATGTAATAATGCCAAGGAGTCCAGTATAATTAGTGCGATTTGACTATTGCAGGTACTTAATACGTAATGTAAAGAAGTAAACATTGTGATCGAAGTTTTTAAATTAGATGCCATCTGATCTATAGTATGTCATTGTCGTGGTGACAGTTATAATGAAGTGCTGTGTATGGTCGTTCGGAATCTGGTGTTAGTGAAAGAGGCCACTAGCATCAAAGTTACTAACACTTGGGCTGCCCATTTCTCCCAGCTTGTATACTCTCTGCACACATTTAATTTTCATGTAAGCTCAGATTCCTAACTAGCGAATTATTTACTGTGTGCAGTGAACCATTTAGAGTGAGGCGGATTGTCCATGAAAATGCTGTACTGATTGAGACGATCAAGGGAAAACAATCGCGTGGGCTTCATCACATTTCTAACATCCAATTATGGAAAAGTTAAGAATAGATTGAAAGTAGGCATGTTATGGTAGATAGTCAGTGTATTTATTTGTGGTGTGTAACGTTGTGCAGGGTCAAATCGAACATAAGAATTTTCAGGCGGGATGTCAGGAAGTATGACGGAATAGACTGGTCGAATGAGTCATGAACAGGAGTCGACAGAGTGGTGTATGTACGTATTTTTTGTCATATGAATAAGGATCATGCAGAAACGACGTGATGATTAATGAGTGGATAAAGATGGTAGATAGAGAAGCGACGTGATAAATAGTAGTGGATAAAGGTGATATTTAAGGAAAGAAGCGACGTGAAGCAGTGTGATTAATAAAAAGAGATTCGACGTGATGAAACAGTGGTAAATAAAGGTGAGTAGAATTAATAATGTGGAGATGTCTTAGATGTATGTTACAGAGGGTTCTGTGTATGCTGCAATAGAGATTGATGCCAATGGCGAAGGAAGACCAGGAAATGATGGAGTAATGGACGGACGGAGAGCCGAAATACGAATGAAGAGATGAGGACAACTGCACAATGTGAAGGGACATGAAGGGAGTATGAGATTCAGATGGTGAACGTTGTGGAATACTGACGTAAGATGTAATATAAGTGTAGATCTAATTCTTACCATAAGATTTGCAATTTGGTGAAAATAATATTTTTCGTTGTGGTTGAAGCCTGGTACCAGTATAACTAATTAAAACGGTACCAAGAATGTGTACAGTTATTTTGCAGGTTGAATAATTTGTGTATTTTTGTTCTTAGATGAAATGCCGCAATTCTAAAGTTGATATTTAGCAGAATGATTAATCGGCAAATTGAATGCAGAGCTAAGCCGATGGAGAGAGATGCCAGAGTGAAAGGACGAATTTGGAGACTGGAAAGCTATCTCCGAAACAGCTTCATGTGTTATGTGGTTGAGTATAAGGGAGCGAAGGTATGGTATGTTGTCGTGAGAGTGGTGGTGTTATGAGTATAAGGGAGCAAAGGTATGGCATGTTGTCGTGAGTGTGGTGGTGTTAAGGTTAGCTGACTTCTAGACCTATTCTGTTAGTGTATTAATGGATTGAATGAGAAGGAAAATGTGATGTCTGGTGAGTGAGAGTCGTAAAATTTAGTGTGATCAATGCGCACACTCCTGTAAAGGGGATGCTACCGATCCATAACTAAAACATTATTGTGTTTTATTGTTTGATTGGGATGAACCTCGATGGCAGGTCAGGATCTGATATGTGGATGGTACATACGTGTCCTAGAAATGTTGTTATATATAATAAAATGTAAAATATATAAAGAGATATTAATATCAGTCTGTCACAGGCACAAAGGTGCATTGTATGTTGTAGATTTAGAGTCATCAGTTTCTAAAATGTTTATTGTGTTAGGATGTTAAAGTAGTTTACTACTTAATAACATGTGATAGGTAATTGTGAGCTGTGTAGATGATTTCTTATTTTTTTTTTTTTGTTGGAACACTTTCAAAGGGTATTAATTTCAGTCTGTCACAAGCACAAAGGTGCATTGTATGTTGTAGATTTAGAATCATCAGTTTCTAAAATGTTTATTGTGTTAGGATGTTAAAGTAGTTTACTACTTAATAACATGTGATAGGTAATTGTGAGCTGTGTAGATGACTTCTTATTTTTTTGTTGGAACACTTTCAAGGGGTATTAATTTCAGTCTGGAGCAACTATCATTCTTCCATGATCATACTATAGTCGTATTATTATTAATTACAGTAATTGTAGGCTATGGTCACAAGCACAAAGGTGCGTTGTATATTGTAGTATTAGGATCAACAGTTTCTAATATTTTCACTGTGATAGGATGTTAAAGTAGTCTACTATTTGATATTGTAATTATGAGCTGTATAGATTGTTTCTTATTCCTTTTTTTTAACACTTTCATGTTTTGTATGAGGGACGACAGGTACAATTAGTAGCACAAGTGTGGGCTGTATATAGAAAAGGGATAAATGTTGATGTTGTATGTGTAGAAAACTAGGGTGTATAGTTTTATGTTTTTTAGAACAAAGATTCTTTTATTACCAATGTATGTAATAGATCATACATGTAATCAATGAGTATTTAAATAATGTAAGAATATCCTTTTGTCTGTAATGTTGCGAGATGCACGGAAGGGTCGGACTGATTGGGTGTCGTAACGCCCATACCGCTAGCGGGCCGAGCTGACGTCGCCATGACGACGGGCGACAGAGCCGCGGCACTCCCCACTCCATTGCCGGTCGAGGTACGCTCCACGCGCCCGCTACAGCAGGTCAACGGCCTGGGGTGACACGCACGTACCACTGGCCATTCATAAGTTCCGCCACCCTTACGACTGGGGAAAGTATCCTGCGGAGGCAACAGCGGGTGGTTTCTTCTGCTCAACGGGGCGCGCAGCGGCGCCACGGCAGAATGGACGACGCGCGGCAGAGCCTGGCGGGCATTTGTTACCAGCAACTATTAACTAGTACTGGACTGTGGAGCCGTGTAACAAGATGACTGCTCGTATGTCTCCATAAGGTGGAAAGTGAAGGACTGGTGTTTCCAAGTTGTGAGTGGTGGAAAAGATTTTGTCTTTAGCAGACAGGACGATCGTTTTGTTTTGTCTTGACCACGGAACGGTGGGATCCATAAACTTTTGGCAGTGACTTGTTAAGTGTGCTTTGTGAATTGAATGTGGGACGCTTGGTATTCTTGAAGAGGACAGTTGTCGTTTGGTGACTAATTATTGTATGAACGCAAGAAACTAAAGTGGGACATTGACATTTGCATTTGTACTAGGAGACATTTCTTGAATTGGTGCGGGAATAAGTGCTGTTTGTTGGAACTTACGACTTTTAATTACACCACGAACTGAAAGGACAGAACCGTGGGTAATAGTAGTTGTAGGGCCATTTCTGGACGACCAGATTCGTGTGGATGGAACGCTGAGAGTGACTATGACATTTGTGTTTAATGTGAGATACAATTTACTGTTCAGTGCGTGTTCAAAATGCCGATTTGAGTGACTTAAAGACTTTCGTCCGGGTAACCATGGGAGAGCTTTGACACCGAGACAGTGTTTCTAGGGAACCTGTCAGCAACTCTTTTGACCCCAAGAAAATCAGAGAATGAAATGATTCCGTGTGACTCGCAAGATAGGGAATAATGTATATGTACTTGTAATTGTGTAAATTTTTTTATATGTTTCATTCCTGAAGGGACAGCAAGTGTAATTGTATTTCATTAACATTTGTGTTTAGAATAGTTAGTGTTTGTTTTTGTTTGTTCTGGGTTATCAAGTTCACGTAGCATGTTTATTAAAATATTTGGTACAATGATGCTTTAATTATTAGCCAGTGGCGTAATAGTAACGTAGCGGCTCTTGTTGCATTGGTCAGTAAGGTTGTCATAGGGGACAGGAATTTGCATTGCACAACAAATATCGGGATTAACTGATGCATTTTGATGTCGTGGACAGTAATGATCTTGTTGGTGTGTTGACTGAAGTCACTTATTTGCATTATCACAGTGGTGATATTTCACATTAAAATGTAAAGAAGGCTAGTCGAAATGCAAGTTCTTGTCGTCTAAATGTGTAACAACAGAGAGATGAGCAGTAGAGTAAGATACGAGAGCTACTGGTGGATTCAAGCACTTATTGCTAAACTATTTACTGCGTGTGTTGATCCAAGTTGACGGACTGACTAGCTCAGCAGCAGTTATTTGTACTGGTCGACAAGGATAAGGTTAAACTCACTGTCGAGTAGTTGTGGCAATTGCTTAAGTGATGATAGTTAACGAGGTATGACATGATGTCTTAGGTTGACTATATTACGTAACCAGTATGTAACTTGTGGTATATTTCATTGTTTTTCTTCTCAGTTTTATTTCTCTGTAGGTTTGATGTATATTTTAGAGTAATGGTATGGAACCTGACATTCTACATGTAACTAGTGTACGCAATGTTTTTTCTTTTGTTGATTTTGTTTTGTATTTAGACTTTGCTGTGTAAAGGTTTTTACCCCGCAATTTATGAATGTCAGATTAGTTGCTCTGTGTTTGGACAGTGAGCTATTTAAAACTTCATGAGTACAATTGGTATTTTTTTTACTTTTATTTTTTTTGTGTTAGAATTATTGAAGTTTGGATTCCTCCTAAAAATAACGGAGATCCCGGCAACTAAGCCAATTCTTATCTCACCATTATTTTTTATTTGTATGATGTAATGTTTTATTTGTCATGTGGATTGTTGTAAATTTTTATGTGTACGTTACTCCGGATTGTGGAGAGTACAATAATGCAACAACTGTATCAATAATTTGGTAAAGTAACAGCATTTGGTCGTCTATTTGAGGTCACCAGGGGCTAAGGTCTCTTCCTGGTTATTTGGATGACTTGCTATGTTTGTTCTAATAAAGTTTTCTTAAAAAAATGTTCGGAACTACCCTCGCATTGCAAGAATAGTACCATGCCATTTTTTTCTGCATGGGTAGCCGGTGGTGAAAGGGTACAGTACCGCCCGACATTGAAAATAGGTACAACATACTTCAGTATTTTTGTCAGAACAACACATTTTTTTGTAAAATAACTCAATTTCAAGTAATACAGCGAAGCCGGATACCAGTGTGGGAAAGAATGACAATTTATTTATTTAATTGATCATATGTGCACTCCCACAAAATAAATCCCTACATCCAGTTTGGTGAGACCTTTTGAAATGAATGAATGTATGGTCGTCTGCTAACCACAGATAGTGAATGTGAATATATGATCATCTTTGAGTCGATCCTTTGGTCACCTTTGGTGGGACCAAAGACATGAAATTTACCAGAGCTTTGAGCGCCTGAAATGTGGCTGACCAATAAGGTAGCAAGGTGCTTCTCCCACTTCGACAGAGGTGCGAGAGAACCTGAATACGGCCATGTTTTAGGCACTCTGCCGCTGGATCCTGTGCTGTTAACACCTGTTTTAGATGTGCTCCGTAATGACGAAAGAGTGGAGACATGGTATGCATGTGGAATATTTAAGAGTAGTTTGAAATAATAATGTCTCTATTTCAGGAACTTTTGTGGCGAGAATTAAATGTCAGGCAGGTAATATTAATGGGATTGTAGTAATCTTCGGAAGTGACCAACGGTCACAAAGAAACCACGTGTAGCAATAAGTTGAAATACTACCGTGTGCTTAAGTTAAGCTGAATCACTAGCGTGTGTACAATAAGTTGAAATACACTCCTGGAAATGGAAAAAAGAACACATTGACACCGGTGTGTCAGACCCACCATACTTGCTCCGGACACTGCGAGAGGGCTGTACAAGCAATGATCACACGCACGGCACAGCGGACACACCAGGAACCGCGGTGTTGGCCGTCGAATGGCGCTAGCTGCGCAGCATTTGTGCACCGCCGCCGTCAGTGTCAGCCAGTTTGCCGTGGCATACGGAGCTCCATCGCAGTCTTTAACACTGGTAGCATGCCGCGACAGCGTGGACGTGAACCGTATGTGCAGTTGACGGACTTTGAGCGAGGGCGTATAGTGGGCATGCGGGAGGCCGGGTGGACGTACCGCCGAATTGCTCAACACGCGGGGCGTGAGGTCTCCACAGTACATCGATGTTGTCGCCAGTGGTCGGCGGAAGGTGCACGTGCCCGTCGACCTGGGACCGGACCACAGCGACGCACGGATGCACGCCAAGACCGTAGGATCCTACGCAGTGCCGTAGGGGACCGCACCGCCACTTCCCAGCAAATTAGGGACACTGTTGCTCCTGGGGTATCGGCGAGGACCATTCGCAACCGTCTCCATGAAGCTGGGCTACGGTCCCGCACACCGTTAGGCCGTCTTCCGCTCACGCCCCAACATCGTGCAGCCCGCCTCCAGTGGTGTCGCGACAGGCGTGAATGGAGGGACGAATGGAGACGTGTCGTCTTCAGCGATGAGAGTCGCTTCTGCCTTGGTGCCAATGATGGTCGTATGCGTGTTTGGCGCCGTGCAGGTGAGCGCCACAATCAGGACTGCATACGACTGAGGCACACAGGGCCAACACCCGGCATCATGGTGTGGGGAGCGATCTCCTACACTGGCCGTACACCACTGGTGATTGTCGAGGGGACACTGAATAGTGCACGGTACATCCAAACCGTCATCGAACCCATCGTTCGACCATTCCTAGACCGGCAAGGGAACTTGCTGTTCCAACAGGACAATGCACGTCCGCATATATCCCGTGCCACCCAACGTGCTCTAGAAGGTGTAAGTCAACTACCCTGGCCAGCAAGATCTCCGGATCTGTCCCCCATTGAGCATGTTTGGGACTGGATGAAGCGTCGTCTCACGCGGTCTGCACGTCCAGCACGAACGCTGGTCCAACTGAGGCGCCAGGTGGAAATGGCATGGCAAGCCGTTCCACAGGACTACATCCAGCATCTCTACGATCGTCTCCATGGGAGAATAGCAGCCTGCATTGCTGCGAAAGGTGGATATACACTGTACTAGTGCCGACATTGTGCATGCTCTGTTGCCTGTGTCTATGTGCCTGTGGTTCTGTCAGTGTGATCATGTGATGTATCTGACCCCAGGAATGTGTCAATAAAGTTTCCCCTTCCTGGGACAATGAATTCACGGTGTTCTTATTTCAATTTCCAGGAGTGTATTTGGATAGGAATTTCACGGGTGTGGAGTATGAATGCGGCTGTCGCCACCTCATGTTAGCGGAAGCCGAGCAGGGACTTGTGCGCGGTTTGACAGCTGACTTCCCGGGGGACAGGGTGTGGTGGAGGGTGCTTGCGCGCGTCTGTTGCGTTATTTTGCGAGCAGCCCTGTAGTCTGTCCTATGCGTTATTTGGACAGTTTACGGGTACTGAGCGTGTTTTCAGATATGTGTACTGCATTATTTAGGAGCAGTTTGCTATTGTGTACTGAAATTAGGAGTTGTTTGCGCGTCTGTGGGCTGTGCAACATGACCCCAGGCACATCTGGGTGGGTGTTTTGCGATAGTGTGATTAATGTAATCCATGCCTAAATAAGTTGTTCGAAAATAAATAGAGTGCAGTCATTCGTTGCTCTCCCCAGCAGCACAGAGCAGGCTGAGTCGTTTTCCCTCACCATCTTGGTCGACGTCAGGAAACGGATGACAGCGTCCTCTGCTGGTGGTACTTTCAGACCTCTTGGGGAACACACTGTTTGCCGCCATCATGGATAACTGCACTTGCGTCATCAGTTGGTGTCACTATGGCGTCCTCCGATGGCGAGGAAATGTACTAAGCCAGTTGGGATCTGGAGCTCGTGGTCAACCCTCTAGGTGCGCCATCTTAGATTACGGTACTTGCGTCAGTACAGCGTCCTCTAGTGGCATCGATATGAACTACGTCAGTTGGGCTATGGACTCAGTGGCGAATACACTTGGTTGTGGTGCTACCTCTAATTGTCTAAATAAAGGCTGGTGTATGATTTCGACAGTTGACGATTAGAAAGCAGAGTCTTTTACATGGATTATTATTTTGACAATTTAGGAGTTGTTTGGCTATCTGGACACAAATGCTGTGCATTGTTTATGAGTGGTTCGCATGTCTTTAGGCAGTGCAATGTGTTATTTTTGACGGTTTACAATTAGCAAGAGTGTGTGTAGAGTCTTATATATGAGTTATGTCGGAGTGGTTTGCAGGTCTGTAAGTTGTGGGGTATGCCAATGCGTGTGCTCTGTGATAAATATACTCCATCCCTAAATAAAATGGCCGGCCACGGTGGCCGTGCGGTTCTGGTGCTGCAGTCCGGAACCGCGGGACTGCTACGGTCGCAGGTTCGAATCCTGCCTCGGGCATGCGTGGGTGTGATGTCCTTAGGTTAGTTAGGTTTAAGTAGTTCTAAGTTCTAGGGGACTTATGACCTAAGATGTTGAGTCCCATAGTGCTCGGAGCCATTTGAACCTAAATAAAATGCTCCCAAATAAATAACGTACATTCCTTCCTCTGTCCACCAGCCTAGTGTGGGGTGAGTCCTTTTACCAGCAGCCCCTAGGAAGAGGTGGCGGCCTGGAGGCTTAGGTTAGTGGTGGTGGTGAGCTTCGTTTGCAACAATTTTCTTACACTGGTAGCGAAAGCACAAGTGACCTTTCTTTAGTGCCAGAATTCGAACCTGATGCCGGTTCCTAGGATGAGGTGGCGGCCTGGTCCTTGAAAAGTAATTCAAACTAGGTAGTTGAAAGCGTAGCGAACGCATTTTCTTAGCTATATGACAATTTAGCAGTTGTTTGACTATCTGGACGTAAATGTATTGCATTATTTATGAGTGGTTCGCATGTCTGTAGCTTGTGCAATGTCTTATTTTTGACGGTTTTAGCAAGTGTGTGTGGAGCCTTATACGTGAGTTATGTTGGAGTAGTTTGCAGGCCTGTATGATGTGGGGAATGTCCGAGCATGTGTTCTGTGATAGATATAATCGATTCCTTAATAAATTGCCCCCAAGTAAATAAAGTACACTCCTTCCTCTCTCCATCAGCCTAGTGCAGGCTGAGTCCTTTTACCACCCACCCCTAGGAAGAGGTGGCGGTCTGGTGACTTAGGTTAGTGGTGGTGGTGAGCTTTGTTTGCAGAAAATTTTCTTACACTGGTAGTGAAAACGCAACTGAGCTTTGTTTACTGGCAGAATTCACACTTGGCGTCGGTTCCTAGGAGGAAGTGGCGATCGGGTGGCTGAGGTTAATACAAGTGTCCTTTCTTTCCCACAATTTTCTTAGGTTGGTAGAGGAAGCGCAACTGATCTTTCTTTCCTGCCAGAATTCAAACTCAGTGACGATTCCTAGGAAGAGGCGGCGGTCTGGCCTCTGAAAAGTAGTTGAAACTAGGTAGTTGAACACCTTTTCATACATATATGAAATTGTAAATTGAATTATTTAGTATGATTAAAATTGAAATGCAATTAAGTATTTAGGTAATTGATAGGTTAGATGCACAATGTGGGTATTAGCATATGTACAGAAGACCATGGCCGGCGTGTGTATGGAGGTGGCGGCTGAGGGTGTGTGACATAAGCGGTTGGATGCCCGCGCTCCGGCGGTGCGGCGCGTGTCTGGTTATAACGCGTGCGAGCGAGAGAGAGCATACGATCTTGTGTCATCATGCGACGTCACGGAAGCGTCCTCTGGTGCTCACGGTATCAACTAAGCCACTTGAGCTCTGCAGCTCGTGGTGGATACAATGGGTGCAGCCATCTTGAATAACGGTACTGGCGTCATGATCTGACGTCACATGGTGGCGCTGTGTTCTAAGTCAGTTGGAGTCCAGACCTCGTGGCAGACACACATGGTTGAAATTGGTTACATAATAAAGACAAGTCCATTTTTCTCGCCAGTTTTCTTGGTGTGACGCATTATCATGTTGGAATTTGAAATTCGACCCATTTTTGGGGGTGGGGGCGTGGCACTGTCCTGCCAAAATTCAAACTTCTCGCCAAAATTCGCCATCTTGATTGACGTCACGGCCGCCATCTTTGATGACGTCATAGTGGCACTCTCTGGGATCGACAATATGAACTAAGCCAGTTGGGCTCGAGATTAGATTAGAGTAGATTTACTTTCATTTCAATTGATCTGTAGTGAGTAGGTCCTCCAGGATGTAGAACGTGTCAGGAAAACAATAATACATGACAAATATTTACAACTGAAACAAATAAGCTAATGTACCTTCCACAGGTCCCAAGTGGAATGATCATCATTTTTAAATGAACACTATATGAAATAATCATTTTACAAATACTAATGCACTGAATTTAAAATAAAAAAGTTTTTTATTTATAGGGTAATAAACATGTAATAGAACTATCATAATACTTATTTACAATGAACACATTACTGCACTGAAATGGTGCAGAATTTAGATTGTACCTACACACACACACAGACACACACTTATTTACAATGAACACATTACTGCATTGAAATTGTGCAGAAGTTATATTGTACACACACACACACACACACACACACACATCAGTTGGTTCTACTAAGAAATTCATCAATGGAGTAGGAGTTGGCCACCAGTAAATCCTTTAGGCTTCTCTTAAACTGAATTTCATTGGTTGTTAAGGTTTTTATGGCTGCTGGCAAGTTATTGAAAATGTGTGTTGCTGAATAATGCACACCTTTTTGTACAGGAGTAAGTGACTTGAAATCCTTGTGAAGATTATTCTTATTTCTAGTATTGATTCTGTGAATTGAGCCGTTGGTTTGAAAAAGTGATATATATTTTTAATGACAAATTTCATTAAGAAATAAATATATTGGAAAGCAGTGGATAGTACCCCTAGTTTCCCAAACAGGCTTCTGCAGGACGTTCTTGAGTTCACACCACATATAACTCTTACTGCACGTTATTGTGCCTGGAAAACTTTAGCTTGGCTTGATGAATTACCCCAAAAAATAATCCCATATGACGTTATGGAATGAAAGTAAACATAGTATGCCAGCGTTTTCATTTTTATATCCCCTATGTCTGGCACAAATCGCATTGCAAATAGAGATTTGTTAAGACACTTCTGCAGTTCTATGGTGTGCTCCTCCCAGTTGCATTTATTATCAAGCTGTAATCCCAAGAATTTAACACTGTCCATTTCTTCTATCTGCTTGTCATCGTATGTTAGGCATATACTTGTGGGACACCCCTTACAAGTTCTGAACTGCATGTAGTGTGTTTTTTCAAAGTTTAGTGACAAAGAATTGGCTAGGAATCACTGATTAATGCCCATAAATATTTTATTAGCCGATCTTTCTAAGACTACACTTGATTTGCTATTTATTGCAATGTTTGTATCATCGGCAAACAAAACGAACTTGGCATCTGGTAATGTTACTAATGAAAGGTCATTGATATACAAAAGAAAAAGTAAGGCCCCTAAAATTGAACCTTGTGGGACCCCACATGTAATTACACTCCTGGAAATGGAAAAAAGAACACATTGACACCGGTGTGTCAGACCCACCATACTTGCTCCGGACACTGCGAGAGGGCTGTACAAGCAATGATCACACGCACGGCACAGCGGACACACCAGGAACCGCGGTGTTGGCCGTCGAATGGCGCTAGCTGCGCAGCATTTGTGCACCGCCGCCGTCAGTGTCAGCCAGTTTGCCGTGGCATACGGAGCTCCATCGCAGTCTTTAACACTGGTAGCATGCCGCGACAGCGTGGACGTGAACCGTATGTGCAGTTGACGGACTTTGAGCGAGGGCGTATAGTGGGCATGCGGGAGGCCGGGTGGACGTACCGCCGAATTGCTCAACACGTGGGGCGTGAGGTCTCCACAGTACATCGATGTTGTCGCCAGTGGTCGGCGGAAGGTGCACGTGCCCGTCGACCTGGGACCGGACCGCAGCGACGCACGGATGCACGCCAAGACCGTAGGATCCTACGCAGTGCCGTAGGGGACCGCACCGCCACTTCCCAGCAAATTAGGGACACTGTTGCTCCTGGGGTATCGGCGAGGACCATTCGCAACCGTCTCCATGAAGCTGGGCTACGGTCCCGCACACCGTTAGGCCGTCTTCCGCTCACGCCCCAACATCGTGCAGCCCGCCTCCAGTGGTGTCGCGACAGGCGTGAATGGAGGGACGAATGGAGACGTGTCGTCTTCAGCGATGAGAGTCGCTTCTGCCTTGGTGCCAATGATGGTCGTATGCGTGTTTGGCGCCGTGCAGGTGAGCGCCACAATCAGGACTGCATACGACTGAGGCACACAGGGCCAACACCCGGCATCATGGTGTGGGGAGCGATCTCCTACACTGGCCGTACACCACTGGTGATTGTCGAGGGGACACTGAATAGTGCACGGTACATCCAAACCGTCATCGAACCCATCGTTCGACCATTCCTAGACCGGCAAGGGAACTTGCTGTTCCAACAGGACAATGCACGTCCGCATGTATCCCGTGCCACCTAACGTGCTCTAGAAGGTGTAAGTCAACTACCCTGGCTAGCAAGATCTCCGGATCTGTCCCCCATTGAGCATGTTTGGGACTGGATGAAGCGTCGTCTCACGCGGTCTGCACGTCCAGCACGAACGCTGGTCCAACTGAGGCGCCAGGTGGAAATGGCATGGCAAGCCGTTCCACAGGACTACATCCAGCATCTCTACGATCGTCTCCATGGGAGAATAGCAGCCTGCATTGCTGCGAAAGGTGGATATACACTGTACTAGTGCCGACATTGTGCATGCTCTGTACGACAGCAGTGTGACATTTAAACAACAGACTGCAGTAGCAAAGGGGAAACCCAATCAACAGCTGTTGATAACAGGCAAGGTCACAGTCAGTGGGGACAGGAGTTTGAACTACAGCCAAGACTGGGCACATTGGTGTTGGTACGGTACCACAATCCTTTTCGGAGCTGCGCTCACAAATGTTCAGCACCGTGCTATCGTCTAAACTCTCGGTGCAACCTCCAATAGGTGCTAAGGTCGTGGAATATTTCAAGAGCATCTGCCATCCAAACGAGTGAGGCAAACAAGTTTAGTCCCAACTTCTACAGACAGTTGTATCCTAGACAGAAATGAACCAGTACTTGGTCATTTACACAGGCTTGGAGTTGAGAACCATTCCAAAAACAACAACTCAATCAGAAGTTTTGTAATTTCTGCTGCATCTGTGAGCCACAAATAACACACTCATCAGACTATACATCATGACCCTTTTTACAGTGGATCTTGGTCTATGTGCAGCTTTAACATGGAAATTCTCTATCACCAATGTAATGAGCCATTACTGGGTGCGGATTTTTGTAGCACTAATCTTTCTCATGACTTGGCAGATGAAAAATTTACCAAATTAGCAGCAGAGAGCCAGTGCCAGGTATATTAGACAGCCACCTCCCCCCTCCTTCCCCCCCCTCCACACACACACACACACATTCACGTAAGAGCATGACAGTTTCCAGCACTACAACGGTCGAACAGTTTATGAATACTGTAAAGGAAAGAAGTTGTAACGAGACTTGGAACCAGAGAAAGAGTGACAGGACGGTAATCAGGCCCCAGTGGACTCAGCTAGCCCCTGTCAGTAACTCATATGCCGAGTGGGGCACTACCTTTTCCATATCATCCTACCACATGACTATAACAAGCCAGTCAGCAGTAAGTACTACACTCCGAACCAGTGCTGGTTACGACAGTCGATCATTGTCTCTGGAGCCGGCCGAAGTGGCCGTGCGGTTAAAGATGCTGCAGTCTGGAACCGCAAGACCGCTACGGTCGCAGGTTCGAATCCTGCCTCGGGCATGGATGTTTGTGATGTCCTTAGGTTAGTTAGGTTTAACTAGTTCTAAGTTCTAGGGGACTAATGACCTCATCAGTTGAGTCCCATAGTGCTCAGAGCCATTTGAGCCATTGTCTCTGTTCCAGATAATTCGACGTAACACACACCCACCTGTCAGCACTCGAAGATCTGGGCAGTAATGTGACATCGAGCCTGTCCTGCTCAGCGTGTGCTGATAATGCAGACATATCTGCCACTGCCAGGACAAGAACCACCGCCTGCTCCCTAAGCATCTGGTCAACAGAGCAGCTCCACGGTTTTCCACTGTCCTGGGAGTATGATGTGATGGTCCAGCCATCCCTCGCATTACTGGCGTATCAGTAGAAGACCTCTATGCTCTGGACACAGGAACATGATGCAGCCAGACACTCTCACAGTAACCATTGGTGTCCACACCTTCGTCGATCGGGAACTCAGTAATCCAGTGATGCAGCAGCACCAGCAGCAGGGCGCGTGGGTAGCAGCTGGTGTCGATGCACTGGGAAATGTTATGATATTCACCTTACCTGCCATCTTTATTACCAGTTCGAACCCAGTGATTATAAACAAGATGCAATAAGGAAGTTATTGTAACCCTGATCGGACCTTCTTCGAATGCATACCCCATCCTTCTTCGCCATTAGCCATCCTGGAAATCCCATTGCCGCCAATGATGCAGTAGCCAGTCACACTTAGCAGCTTTATAATACTTAAAGTTCCCTGAAGTTGGACCTGTCTACTCTGAGAAAGAAGTACAAAGACATGAAGATGGAATGTGCAAAATTATGTGATGAAAATTTAGCTATTACATTCAACATTGACCAAGAAGAGAGTTTAAACATACTAAGAAGCATCTGGTTCAGCTTAAGAAAGGCACAACATGTTCTGAGAACAACCACCATATCAGTTATTAACCTAGATGAGATGTTGACGGGAACTTTGGTGAGATTAATTGACATGGAGGGCAAGAAGAGTGTGAAACAAGCACATAAGGATGTGATTCGACGTATTCAAGGATGTATTTATCAGATGGAGTCATCAGTTGCCGACACCAGGGGAAGAGAATCCTTGCAGTTCATCACGACGTCCTTTGCACACTCTTCGAGAGAAACCTTCCAGGTCAACGCAGGTCAGTACTGCCAACATCAATGCAGAGCTCCCGCTGCCCAGTGTTTCCAGTGTTCTGTCCTTCACTGCTCTTCCTCGAGAAAAGAGAGACATCAAAGACAATACAGTTCACAAAATCAGTACTACGATAGGACTCCATGTTTTTGAAAAGGTTTGCCGACTAGCTCCAGACAAGTTATACGCTGCTAAAGGAGCCATTGACAGTTTATTGGACTCAGAGATAGTGCAACCTTCAAACAGCATTTAGGCTTCCCACTTTCATCTGGTGCAGAATAAAATGTTGTTACAGGTTGTATGGGGATTACTGGCCTTTGAATTCTCGTATGATCCTGGATAGATACCCATTACCTAACATTCAAGATTTCTCCCATGAATTAACTGGTGCATTAGTTTTCAGTGTTCTCGACTGTCAAAAAGGAAGCCCCTCATGCTTTTCGCGGATCATTGGCCTCTGGTGCACTGAGTCCTCAATCCAGGGAGAGACTGCACACCTCAATATTTCCACACCCTCAACTTTACTGGACAATTCACAACAGACACCAAAAGGGAGCCGACAGTAGAGTGGCTAACTTCCTCTCACGTGTCACTGCAATGATTGTCAGTACAGAATATGACGAGCAGGCTGAAGCATAGCTGGAGGACCCACAGAGCATGCCACTTTTGGAAGACGACATCACTGGACTGACACTGAAATGAACAAAGATCCCAGGAACGGATAAGAAGTTATGGTGTTATAGCCCACAACACGGGTTATGTCCAGTTGTCCCACAAGAATTCTACCGAATAATTTTTGACAGTCTGCATAACATATCGCAACTCAGAGTCCGACTAACCACCATGTTGGTCACAGTACGTTTTATCTGGCCTGTATCTGAAAACCATCCTCACTACCTGATGGTGAAGAATTCGTGTTCCTAGGTAAGGCATTGGGGGATTGTAAACATGTGCCACTTAGATATGGCACAGTCCATGCAGCTCTACAACCACCTTACGCTGGACGATACAGGGTCCTTAGGCGCAGAGAGCAGACATTAGAAATACTATTCAATGAGAAACCTTCAACGGTTTCTGAGCAGCGGCTGAAACTGGTCTGGATTCTGCAGAACGTGGAAGAGGATAACGGGTGCATCGCTCCACCAGAGGATCAACATTTTCAAGTAGGAGCAGACACTTTTTGAGTTTCAACACGTATCCCCACCCACAGAGACAGCCCATGTCGTCGCCGGCCGCGGTGGTCTCGCGGTTCTAGGCGCGCAGTCCGGAACCGTGCGACTGCTACGGTCGCAGGTTCGAATCCTGCCTCGGGCATGGATGTGTGTGATGTCCTTAGGTTAGTCAGGTTTAAGTAGTTCTAAGTTCTAGGGGACTGATGACCACAGCTGTTAAGTCCCATAGTGCTCAGAGCCATTTGAACTGTCCATGTCGCACCACCACTCACACAACAGAAAGATGGAAACCACGCCTAGCACTCCCACCATAGGCAGGTCCTTATTGCTCCACATTACCCCAGTCAGCATGTATGGGATCAGGGATACCACCACAGAGACCACGTGACAAATATGTCTCTTGGTGAAAGCTTTAGACCGCATCATACACTATGGAAGGATTAAAACACAAACTTACTTATTTACAATGTATTCGATGTAAGTATACATAACTTTGTATCCTGTGGTATCTCTGCTGTCTCTCTCTGTTCAACTAGTCCTGGCTATCAATATCCATTATCAGTCATAGTAGCACTAGCGTTGTGCTAGGTTTGTAAAGTTCTTACTGCATTGTTCTCCGTACACCTGGTGTGATTTTTAGAGTAGTTTGTTGGTAATCTGAAAATAATCTGAAGACAATCTGAATGGACCTCAGAGTGAGCAGACATAAGAAAGCGCGCTGACTCATCTCAATTGTAGGCAGTGAGTCATGCGAATTCAGCGTTCTCTGGTGGCACGTGTAGCGCCAATTGTCAGCGTCTGGCGTCTCTAGTAGCGGCTCGAGGCGACCGATGTAAATGTTTATTCTTTTGCGATGAGAACGATGCACAATGTGCCGAGTGTGGTTTATGAAGACAGCAATGATACCGTATTCCTCCTCTCAAAATTGCGGGCCATCATCGCACAGTGTGGGACCGGGCGGCGGCGGGGGGAGGTCTGTGCCATTGTGCTGTTGACAGAGTTGTCTGTGGTGTGATGGCAGATGGCGCCAACCAACCTAAAGCTCGACATTCGCCTTTCAAACCACTGGGAAAATATACCAAAACGCCAGAGATAGGACATCCATTCAAACAGCACAGGTGAGTGCAGCAATGGCGCTGCTATGGGCGCCGAAGGCTGCGTGGCTTGTACAGGCCAAATGTCCACGAATGACGTCGCTGTGAACGGCAGTGGATGCTGCGGCTGTGGAATGCGCAGCGGCATTTAAGAGTCGTCTGGTGCCCCGTGCACCCAAACGTCAGGCGCCAGCAAGTGCTGCTCGGAGGCAGCAAGCTTGGACGCAAGCAGCGTTTCTCAACCGTGAGACTCTATGGCAGGATCACAATACTAATGAAAACTTAATTGATTTTCGTTCTCGCTTCCCGATCACGGGGTCCCGGGTTCGATTCCCGGCGGGGTCAGGGATTTTCACCTGCCTCGAGATGACTGGGTGTTTGTGTTGTCCTCATCATTTCATCATCATCCAGGAAAGTGGCGAAATTGGACTGAGCAAAGATTGGGTAATTGTACGGGCGCTGATAACCACGCAGTTGAGCGCCCCACAAACCAAACATCATCATCATCATTAATTGATTTTGGTGCCATCAGTGGGTGCCAGCTTTGCCACGAATGGTATAATGAGCTCAGTAAGTCGTCTGAGTGACGATAGCTGATTCCCAGTTCTGAAGCTTGGTAAAGACGTGGCAGAAAACTTCGTCGTTTGTCCAAAACGTCGTTGCGAAGTTAATGTCTGAAGGAGGCTGTCGAAGGTGAAATACACTGAAGTGCCGAAGAAACTGGAATAGGCATACCTATTTAAATACGGAGATATGTAGACAGGCAGAATACGGCGCTGCGGTCGGCAACGCCTATATAAGACAAGAAGTGTCTGGCGCAGTTGTTAGATCGGTTACTGCTGCTACAATGGCAGGTTATCAAGATTTAAGTTTGAACATGGTGCCATAGTCGGTGCACGAGCGAAGGGACACAGCATCTCCGATTTAGCGATGAAGTCAGGATTTTCCTGTACTACCTTTTAACGAGTGTACCACGAATATCAGGTATCCTGTAAAACATCAAATCTCCGACATCGCTGCGGCCGGAAAATAGAACTTGCAAGGACGAGACCAACAACGACTGAAGAGAATCGATCAACGTGACAGAAGTGCAACCTTTCCGCAAATCGCTGCAGATTTCAGTGCTTAGCCATCTACAAGTGTCAGCGTGCGAATCATTCAACGAAACATCATCGATATGGGCTTTCGGAGCCGAAGACCCACTCGTGTACCCTTGATGACTGCACGACACAAAGCTTTACGCCTCGCCTGGGCCTGTCAACACCAACATTGGACTGATGGTGACTGGAAACATGTTGCCTGGTCGGACGAGTCTCGTTTCAAATTGTATCGAGTGGATGAACGTGTATGGGTATGAAGACAACCTCATGAATCCATGGATCCTGCATGTCAGAAGGAGGCTGTTCAAGCTGGCAGAGGCTCTTTAATGGTGTGGGGCGTGTGCAGTAGGAGAGATATGAAACTCCTGATATGTCTAGATACGACTCTGACAGGTGACACTTACGTAAGCATCCTGTCCGATCACCTGCATCCATCCATGTCCATTTTGCATTCCGACGGACTTGGGCAATTCCAGCACGACAATGCGACACCCCACACGTCCTGAATTGCTACAGAGTGACTCCAGGAACACTCTTCTGAGTTTAAACACTTCCGCTGGCCACCAAACTCCCCATCCATGAACATTATTGGGCATATCTGGGATGCCTTGCAACGTGCTGTTCAGAAGAGATATCCACCCCCTCGTACTCTTACGGATTTACGGACAGCCCTGCGGGATTCCTGGTGTCAATTTCCTGCAACACTACTTCAGACATTATTCGAGTCTATGCCACGTCGTGTTGCGGCACTTCTGTGTCCTCACGTGGGCCCTAGACGGTGCTGGCAGGTATGCCAGTTTCTTTGGCTCTTCATTGTAGATGCAGCACAGTGAGGAGACGACGATCATGTAATTATTCTGCCGATAAAGCATCAAGAAGAGGCAGAGTGCAGTAGGTGATGAGAAAAACAACAAAGCATTTTTCCTCAAGTGTGAAGCATGAAGTTTCGGTATCTGAGCATTGAAAGTGCGAACGGAATGCTCAGCATCATCGTACGTATGAAGAGAGAATGGTGCCGTTGGGATGTGATGAATCCCACTTTGTTGGCAAAACTATTGTAATTCAAACGAAGGAAACTGTGGACTATTGTCCAAAACGATAGTTTGTGACAAGCCTTCTAATGAGAAGACAGAGGTGAGGCTTTTATAGTACTAGCGCGAGTTGTCGAATATTTGGAATTACCAATGGCTATACACTTTATGCACTGACGATGATTAGAAACCGTGTGTTCCAGAAAGGAGCAGCAGAATCCGTGTAGATGCATTGCCAAGGACTGTCAGGTTGAGGTCAACTAAAAATTCCTGGCTCGTTGCTGGCCGACTATCTGTGCATGCGTAACAGCGAGCAGTCCTCTGTTCAGTCTGCTAGTCAGACATGAGCCTCGTACAACACTGGTGCTCTGGCTGCTTAGTTCGAACGATTCCCAAATGTCCTCTATGTAATAGTTTAAAAACATGTTGTTGCAGTGATGAGGGAATCATGAATCGCGTTTGTTTATTAGCAGTATGTGATAAAATTGCACCATTCTGAAGAGAAAGGACGTCGTGTTGCATATAACACTTGAATACTACTATATCTGAACTTGATTTCTGATTGAAAGACCAACGCATATCAGTGTAATACTTAATGACTGATCCTGTTCAGCAGTTTATGTGATACAGTGACAATCGTTGGGAAAAGCTAGCAGTACATGCGAATTGGATTGGTCAATTTGAAGACAAGAAGCTTCTGATGAATTGAATTCTGGATCGTTTCCCATAGGTAGGCGTGACAGTGGGTCTGCGTTTGCATGCTGTGCCATAGAACAATAAAGAATTTCATACACAGGGACCAGCACTGCTGTTTTTGTGCTGTACGATCGGGCACATCTTCCATTGGATGAAAAAGGACAGCAAATGGATTATGATCCATCAAGAGAAAAAATTTTCTGCCATGCATATAGTGTGAAATTTCGTGACATTGTACATAGTAGCTAAGGCTTCCTTTTCCAGCTGTCTGTATTTGACTTGGACCTTGTTCAGGATCTTATATGAGAAAGTTATGGAGCGTTCAGTGTTGCAAACCTTGTGAAATAAAATTACCCCTATTCGATGTGATGATGCATCAGCTGCAAGCACTAGTGGTTATTGCGGACAGAAATGAATAAGGCACAGACGACTGAGCAACAAAGTTTCGCATTCTCCAGTCCATTAGAAAGTAACGCTTTTACATGAGATGCAATGCAAAAGAGCTGCAATCTGCACTGAGTTAGAAAAAAAATTGATATACTGGGTCAGTCTGCCCAGAACTACCTGTAGTTCTCGTACATTTTTTAGGAGAGAGCAATATCCGGATGACCACTAAATGCTTATTCGGGGAACGAGCGCCGTGGGTGTCAATGAGCTGCCCCAAATATTCAATTTCAGTATTGGATAATGAACACTTCATTAAATTACACTTTTGGTTAAAATTTTAGAAAGAAATCCCACGTTTTTGAGATGCTGTTCCAGTGTCTGTCCGGACACTGTGATGTCATCCAAATAATTTAAACATGACAGAACTTTTGACGTCAGTTGTTCAAGAAAGCGTTGAAATAACGCAGGAGGAATGCGTTTTCGAAGGGAAGGCGCTGGTATTGATATAAGCCAATATGTTTATCGACCACCATAAATTTTCCTCATCCAGGGGAAGTAGAAAGTAAGCATCAGCTACATTACTTTTGGAAAAGAATCGTCCACTTGCTACGTGATCCATAAGCTTCTCAACACGTGGAAGTGAGAAAGGATCAATAACTCGTATTTGCGTGCTAAGCGTTGCTTTAAAGTAGGCGCAAAGTCTGACAATCAAGTTCAATTTTCTTGTGATAACCAGAGGAGATGTCCACTGACTAGCAGAAATAGATTTCAAGACACCAGTTTGTTCTAATCTTTTGTGTTCAGAAGCACTAATCTTTTGTGTTCAGAAGCAGCTTCATAGTGAATGGCGTGAGGCACCGGACGTGTGTGGCAGAACTTTGGGTGGGCATTGTCTTTGAGCACAATGTGCGTTTGAAAATTGTTTGCATGTCGCAGTGTGTCATCGAAGAAATTCCCGTATTTTTCAAACAACTAGTAAATGCTGGCATGGGAAACTTGCGCATCAGTGGCACGCACAATGTCCTGAATATTTAATCCAAACAACTCAGTTACATCCATGCCAAAATATTTGGAATCAAATGTGACTGAGCTTCTGTGAATGGCACTGATACAGTAATATTTCATTATTTTGCTTGCAAAGTGCACGTCCCAAGAACAGATATACTTCCCAGATATGAGTGGCGTCTGTTCTGCCAGACACTGCTCATATCTCTAGTTGTGTAGGTTGTAATGTAACAACGTGCCATTTAGTGAAGGTCAGGCATAGTCAAGGCGCAACAGTAGAGAAAGTGGATGCTTGTGCCATCTGTGGGCCAGAATCGAAGGCAAAGTGGAAGTGCTTCCGCCTAGTGGCAGCTAATTTAAAGAACGCTATGTGGGAGACAGTGTCTGGCTTGTGCTGCACTCTGACAGCAAAATAACAAATGAATTAAACTAAATAATATTGTTACGTGTAGTAAAAATATAAATGTAATATTACTTTAATATATGAAAATGATCGTAATTGAATATTGTAATGCTATAGTATGTTTAATTGTAAATAGAGAACTTGGTGTAATATAAAATAATGTTTAGGTGTGGGGGGAATCCCCGAGAATGAGAACAGTGTACAGGTTGGCGCGTAACGTTGGCAGTAGAAGTAAGTTGGCGTAGCTCTGAGGCAGAACAAGTGTTAAGTGGCATAAAAGTGATTGCCGGTGTGTGCTATGGTAACGTTGCTAACAGACCACTTGAAATGAGCTGAAAACAGATATGGACTTCGTTTATCATATGGCTACAAGCTAAATGGACACTAAGGCTTGTAAGACGCGGTATTTCGACGGAGATGGGCTGTGAGCGGCAAAATAGTACGGTTTCCCGCTCTGGGGTATATGGTACTGCATGGTGCAATGCCACGTTAATTGCGACGAGTTGCTTGTGCCAACGGCGAGGTGTGAAGGGACCAGTAGCCGCATCCAACAGCGTATTGTGATCTCAATAACTGATGAGGTCCATTGGTGAGCTCACTTCGGTAGCATCAAACTAGAAGTTATCTTACAGGAGTATTATTATGAACAGTGGTGGTTATACCGACGCCATTACAAGTACATTTATATTCTGTGAATCAGTTTGTGTAATAGTCAAACCAAGTTCTCTACAGTGTGTAAAGCTTGGAGGCAATAATAATTTTGTGGTTTAAATTGCATTCCCCGAGTGTAATCAATTATATAAAGGAAATAGCTCATTATTAACCCATAGCCAGTGATTTATATGTGCTCCAACATCAGTGAAAAGTTGTTGTGCGTGAGAATCGGTGTAGCTATATTGCAAGAGAAAATAGTTGGAATTAACGCCGAAATTGCCAGCAGACGCCGCTTCATGCAACGGATGGAAGATGCCAGGTACTGTGCCACCTTAATTACTATCCAGGTCGATGTGGTGGCTCTTCAGTACATTGCCATAGTCAAAAATTACTCGGTTCCGTCCGAGAAAGGTAATTCTCAGTTAGTGTTTTCACTAACTATATTGACAAGCAGATCTATATTGTTCTGTAATTAAGCATTCAAGGAAATTTCTGCCACCACAGTACACATTGTGCCTTCAGCACAATGCAAGTTCAATAACATTAAATTCAGTAATTACAATTTGTGTAGTTTACATTAACCTAAAACAAGTTCAAGTGTTTATCATGTGTGTTTATGTACTGTGAAACGATTTCAGGCTGTGGTAGTGTTTTAAATGAATAATATCCTCATGCTATGCAATATCAAACATACAGAATTAAGTGCTCCATGTTCAGTCACTTCAAAGAGATTATCAGTGCTACTAATAATCAAATATAGACGTAAAAATAAGTTGGTTACGCGCCATTATCATTATTTATTCCAAAAATTCCGTGTAGTAGTTGGATCACCATAGGGTGTCTATTCAAACCAATTACACGCGACAGCTGCTTTCCGCAAGTACGATGCTGCATGGTCTAATAATAATACAGTAAATTCGGGTAGTGGCATTGCAAGGTCGACGGCTGTTTAACGCAAAAGTTTCAGGCAGATGCACAATCAGCATCCGAAATCCTACAGGAATCAGGAATCTGCGAGTTTGGAGTTAGATTAGATTAGATTAGATTTACTTTCATTCCAATTGATCCGTAGTGAGGAGGTCCTCCAGGATGTGGAACATGTCAGAAAAACAACAATACATGACAAATATTTACAACTAAAACAAATAAGCTAAGCTAATGTACCATTCCACAGGTCCCAAGCGGAATGATCGTCATTTTTTAATGAACACTAAGAGTCATTTTACAAATACTAATGCACTGAATTTAAAATAAAAAAGTTTTTTATTTATTTATAAGGTAATAAACATGTAATACAACTACTGTAATACTTATTTACAATGAACACATTACTGCACTGAAATGGTGCAGAAGTTAGATTATACTTACACACACACACACACACACACACACACACACACACAAATTTTCAGTGAACACATTACTGCACTGAAATTGTGCAGAAGTTATGTTGTACTTATATACAAATCAGTTGGTTTTACTAAGAAATTCATCAATGGAGTAGAAGGAGTTGGCCACCAATAAATCCTTTAGGCTTCTCTTAAACTGAATTTCATTGGTTGTTAAGCTTTTTATGGCTGCTGGCAAGTTATTGAAAATGTGTGTTCCTGAATAATGCACACCTTTTTGTACAAGACTAAGTGACTTTAAATCCTTGTGAAGATTATTCTTATTTCTAGTATTGATTCCATGAATTGAGCTGTTGGTTTGAAAAAGTGATATATTTTTAATGACAAATTTCATTAAGGAATAAATATATTGGGAAGCTGTAGTTAGTATCCCTAGTTCCCTAAACAGGCTTCTGCAGGATGTTCTTGAGTTCACACCACATATAATTATTACTGCACGTTTTTGTGCCCGGAAAACTTTAGCTTGGCTTGATGAATTACCCCAAAAAATAATCCCATATGACATTATGGAATGAAAGTAAGCATAGTATGCCAGCTTTTTCATTTTTATATCCCCTATGTCTGACAAAATTCGCATTGCAAACAGAGATTTGATAAGATGCTTCAGCAGTTCTGTGGTGTGCTCCTCCCAGTTGAATTTATTATCAAGCTGTAATCCCAAGAATTTAACACTGTCCACTTCTTCTATCTTCCTGTCATCGTATGTTAAACATATACTCTTGGGACACCCCTTACAAGTTCTGAACTGCATGTAGTGTGTTTTTTCAAAGTTTAGTGACAAAGAATTGGCTAGGAACCAGTGATTAATGTCCACAAATATTTTATTGGCTGATCTTTCTAAGACTACACTTGATTTGCTATTTATTGCAATGTTTGTATCATTGGCAAACAAAACAAACTTGGCATCTGGTAATGTTACTGATGAAAGGTCATTGATATACACAAGGAAAAGTAAGGGGCCCAAAATGGAACCTTGTGGGACCCCACATGTAATTAGTTCCCAGTTGGATGATGCCTGATAGCTTGATACATGTCTCTTTCCTAATAACACCCTTTGTTTCCTGCCAGAGATATAAGATTTGAACCATTTTGCAGCATTTCCTGTTACACTATAATATTCTAGTTTACTTAAAAGGATATTGTGATTTACACAGTCAAATGCCTTTGACAGATCATAAAATATACCAGTTGCCTGCAATTTTTGTCTAATGAATTAAGCACATTTTCACTGTAAGTGAAGATAGCCTTCTCAATATCAGAACCTTTTAGAAATCCAAACTGTGACTTTGACAGTATGTTAAGACGACTGTACATTACTTTTTCGAAAATTTTTGAGAATGCTGGCAACAGTGAAATTGGACGGAAATTTGATGCTATTTCTTTATCTCCCTTCTTAAACAGTGGCTTAACTTCAGCATATTTCAGCCATTCAGGAAATATTCCACTGATAAACGATTGGTTACACAGATAGCATAATATGTTACTTAGCTCAGAATCATATTCTTTAATTAACTTTGTTGATATTTCATCATACCCACTAGATGTTTTTGATTTTAAAGATTTTATGATGGACATTGTTTCTGTTGGGGTAGTGAGGGTCAAATTCATATTATGGAAGTTACTTGAAATGTCTGGTCTAAGGTAATCCATAGCAGCATCTACCGAACTGACAACCCCATCTTTTCAGTAACAGTTATAAAATGTTTGTTAAAAAGTTCTGCAACACTATACACATCTGTCACCAATGTATCATTTACTCTTAATGCTATTTGTTCCTCTTCATGTCTGGTTCTACCGGTCTCCTCCTTCACTATATCCCATATTGTCTTTATTTTGTTATCTGATATGACTATCTTTTCCTTGTAATATATTCGCTTTGACATCCGTATTACAGTCTTTAATATTTTGCAGTATTTCTTATAATATGCTATAGCATCAACATTGGAAATGTTGCGGATTGACAGATACAGTTTTCTTTTTGTTTTACAAAATACCCCTATTCCTCGAGTAGTCCATGGCTTCTTTGTAGACTTTGCTCTAACCTTGGTAAGTTTTGGGGGAAAGCAGTGTTCAAATAAGGTAAGCACTTTATTAGCAAAAATGTTATATTTTTCATTCATGCCATGAGCACTGTAAACATCAGTCCAGTGAATGTCTCTGAGGAGTGTCCTAAAATAATCAATTTTTGGCTTACTGATTACCCTCTTGAGCTCAGGTTTAACAGATTTTATATCCTGTTCAGTATTAACATTTAACAGAAGGAACTGCACGTCATGGTCTGAGAGGCCATTGACTATTGGTTTTGTAATATAATTTTGTTCATTGGACTTTTCTATAAAGATATTATCAATGGCTGTTTGTGAGCAAGTGGCTATCCTAGTGGGGAACTTTACTGTGGGAATTAAGTTGAATGATAGAGTTACTAACTCAAATAAGTTAATGGTTGGGGATCATTGCGATGCGCGCACGGGAAATTGGGCATCTGGATCTGATGAAAAGCGGGTCCGGATAGCACCATTCATATCTGTAATTGTAAGGGTGCCACGGATGTTTGATGAAAACGGTTCAGTGTGGTTGCCCAACCAACGTCCGAACTCCTACGAGATTCAGAAATCTGCGAGTTTAAGGTTAAAGGTGGGGGTCGTTGCAGTGCAGCTAGCAGGAAGTTGGGAATTTGGGGCTGACAGAAAGGCGTGTCCGGATTGCCGAGGCAATGAAGATACTCATTCTAGAGATGCTGAGCATCTGACGTGCTTGGGTAGCTCAGTTGGTAGAGCACTTGCCCGCGAAAGGCAAAGTTTCCGATCTCAAGTCTTGGTCCGGCACAAAGTTTCCGTAGCTCAGTTTGTTCGGTCAGAGGGCTGGCTGCCCTCTGTAATAATAATATTAATAATAATAATAATAATAAACTGAGTGAGGGATCAACGATGCAACTGAACGGATGTCATGTGACGTCTGCCCCGACCAAATGCAACGAACAATAACGAACAAAATGAGAAAAAAGAAGAAAATACACTTACGGCACTCATTCTAGAGAAGCGGAACATCTGGGTACGAATCCACATCCGGCAAAAATTTTCAACTTACCCCATTCCATTGCTGCAGTGCCCTATGCAGCTGTAAGTCATTATTTCCTTTCTATCTATTCCCCATTCCGTCTCCTTTCCATTTCTTTCGCCCCCGTTATTCAGAGATACTTTCGCCGTTGTAGGCTATGAGGTGCAGGCGTGGTTTTTGGAGCTGCAGGTGTCCCAATTACTTATAAGTAGTCTATTTAGTCAGTGTGATTGAAGCACTGAAATAGAACATATTGGCTGAAAAGCTGTAAAGATATGGATAGGTTGTGGTTTGTTCTCTGAATATGACTGTCACCTCTGACTTCTGGAACATTGCTTTTATCCATTATGCTAGAGACAGAGCCGTCTGCTGTTTGGCCAGATGAGGATAGCTGTTTCAAATTAGCCAACTATTTTACTATGCGCGTTGCTTTGTGAATGGGCGTTTGCGTCTATAGTTCTGGAGAATATTGCCAGGAGAAGTGAGTAAAGATTTGGAAGGTGAGATCATATTAACCCCCATTTACTAAAATATAGATTGAAGTGGAAGAGAGTTTGCTTCGTGCTTCTTTTGCAGGCACACTTGCTGTGTGTGTCCTGCCTTGAGACAGTGTCGTATTCCGATTCTCAGAAGAAGCAGCGTTTGCTGTCTTGTGACATAAGACTTGACGGAAGACTTAGGAGCGTGAAGTTTGGAATGTAAGTGGCTCCTTCCCTGCTAACGCCGTTTGTCAAGACGAGTTACGCGAGGCGGAGACTGCTTACAACTAGGCTCAGTGAGTGTTGCAACAGGCACATGAAAGGTGAGATCCGCGAGGTCTTGTATTTATTGAGCTGCGATTACTTTAAGTATATCATTGAGACGAAGACTCCAAAGCTTTAAAATATCTGCACATATTCTGTTGTCTGTAAGGTTCTGAAAAATGGCACCGCAAAGCACTCCATCTTGAAAAGGAGCTCCACAAGCGCAGTTGAATTTACAGTTCAAAGTTGTCACCCTAACAAGGAAAGTCTCTCAGTTCTAACAGGATATCGGTGTTCCGGTCGTATTTAGATAATTTATGTACCAATGTGATTAGGGTGGGAAAAGCATTCGATCGTGTTACTCTTAGTTTGCCAGCCATCAGACTTTATTCCTCGACAAAATGCATTAAACGATATGTAGAATCACAATAGGCACATTTGGCGAAAGCAATATCTGGACAATCCCCAAAATCACATTACTGAGCTGCAGAATCAAATGCCATTTGAATCACATTCTTGTATTCAGTAACATGTACGGTAGTATTGCACCCAGCCACTTGCCACTAATATTGAAGCAAAGGCTGATACACTGGAGCAGTTATGAATAGCCAGACTCATTTTGATTATGAAAATTCTATGTCCTACAAG
The DNA here is from genome assembly GCF_023864275.1 of Schistocerca cancellata. Lineage (NCBI taxonomy): Eukaryota > Metazoa > Arthropoda > Insecta > Orthoptera > Acrididae > Schistocerca > Schistocerca cancellata. The sequence continues at coordinate 918,272,752 of NC_064629.1, forward strand.
TAATTTAGTGTCGAAGTCAGTGCAGAGAGTACTTATGGAGTCTGGTATCATTCTTACACATATTTTATATCGCCAGAAGAAATATACACCCAAAGACTGTATGTATTTCGTTGTCTTTGGCGGAATAATCGTGTATTCATTGTCTTTACCCTAAAACGAATCATTTACTATTGTTGTGTCCTTGTAAACACTCCAAGAATCACAAAGTTGTATACACTTCTGGTCATTTACGACATTGCAATTACCAAAATTCACGAAATTTTCCGATTTATTTCTTCGAGAAAGTAGACTACAGATTGGTGAACATATTCGTCTTTCTGTACATCTCTGGCTCTCATGAAAGCCGTGATATGTCTATGGCACATTCTGTATTATTCCTTGAGACGTGCTGTGAAAGCTGAAGAACACTTTTAATCTTCGTGTGCTCAGTTTATCTTGCTTTTTGCATTGCCCAAACTTTCAGATGCCAGCATTGGACATATTTTCCTTCATTCCTAGGTGTGTGAAATTGGGATAGAGTGTATTGTTTTATCTCACGTTCTTTGATTGCCTTCTTTCCTCGAAATGGATGTTCATTAACTCTTTTTTTCTCCTTATAATTAGATGATAATTTGACGTTAGATGTGTTTTTATATAGATGATTGTCTTTTCAATGAGAAGCTATAGCGATTTTATGTGGAGGTGTATGATAATCATCATAAATACGCTCAAGATATCATTAAGAAAATTTTGTTAAAATATCAACAGTACTGGATTTCTTTTCTGGTGAAGGTTCATATTGACCAGAACTGTTAGCTTCTCTTTGAGGAGTACTGTTTCCGCCACTGCTACTAGCACTACAATCTTGAACACTATTAATCGCATTATCGTCTATAAAGTTGTTTTCATCATCCACTGTCATATCCAATGAAACTTCAGTTGAACAATAGAATGAATATTCGTGTTTCTGAATAAACAGATCCGCCAAAAATATTGCGAAAGTGGCATCATCCTGTCGTATACCTGCACCGTCTTCCGTTGGATAACGCCTTCTTAAGTTTGATGTCATAATATCTAAAACGTTCCTAACATTAATGGTTTCGTTCACTTTTGCTTTATATGTATGACAGTAATGACACACGTATACTTAACACGTGAGTAACTTTTTGAGGTAACTAATTGACTTGGTGTTAATCCCCTCCTTCTCCTCCAAGACTGAGAGCGCTGTTGTGTACAGACCAAAAGCGACACAACCACATGCCGTCGCAAACGAGGTTGCAAATGTTCGATGGATCTGTGTACGTATGTTCAAATATAAGTTCCTGTTCGAGCCGAAAGACGTGATCCATTCCTTGTAAGATTGATTACTATCGCTTCACATACGAAAAAGTTGAAATGTGAAGCATCTACATTAATCTGCGCTTCGAAAAATTCAAGTTTGCTCACGCTTTCCCAGCAGCGTAGGATGTGGAACTCTACTTATGTGAACAACTTACGACACAGTCTGAAAACTGACACTCCTACCCAAGAAAAAACATAGGATGTCGTGGATCACCTGTGATTTTGTAGGCTGCAAAATGTTGTTCCAGCGGGATGCAATATTATTAAACGCTTTTAAACATTAATGTTCCCAGTAGTTTCCGGTTTATTTTTGGCAAGCAGTGTTTACCTTCGAATACTCGCCAGTGATACAGGGTGTTTCAAAAATGACCGGTATATTTGAAACGGCAATAAAAACTAAACGAGCAGCGATAGAAATACACCGTTTGTTGCAATATGCTTGGGACAACAGTACATTTTCAGGAGGACAAACTTTCGAAATTACAGTAGTTACAATTTTCAACAACAGATGGCGCTGCAAGTAATGTGAAAGAGATAGAAGACAACGCAGTCTGTGGGTGCGCCATTCTGTACGTCGTCTTTCTGCTGTAAGCGTGTGCTGTTCACAACGTGCAAGTGTGCTGTAGACAACATGGTTTATTCCTTAGAACAGAGGATTTTTCTGGTGTTGGAATTCCACCGCCTATAACACAGTGTTGTTGCAACAAGACGAAGTTTTCAACGGAGGTTTAATGTAACCAAAGGACCGAAAAGCGATACAATAAAGGATCTGTTTGAAAAATGTCAACGGACTGGGAACGTGACGGATGAACGTGCTGGAAAGGTAGGGCGACCGCGTACGGCAACCATAGAGGGCAACGCGCAGCTAGTGCAGCAGGTGATCCAACAGCGGCCTCGGGTTTCCGTTCGCCGTGTTGCAGCTGCGGTCCAAATGACGCCAACGTCTACGTATTGTCTCATGCGCCAGAGTTTACACCTCTATCCATACAAAATTCAAACGCGGCAACCCCTCAGCACCGCTACCATTGCTGCACGAGAGACATTCGCTAACAATATAGTGCACAGGATTGATGACGGCGATATGCATGTGGGCAGCATTTGGTTTACTGACGAAGCTTATTTTTACCTGGACGGCTTCGTCAATAAACAGAACTGGCGCATATGGGGAACCGAAAAGCCCCATGTTGCAGTCCCATCGTCCCTGCATCCTCAAAAAGTACTGGTCTGGGCCGCCATTTCTTCCAAAGGAATCATTGGCCCATTTTTCAGATCCGAAACGATTACTGCATCACGCTATCTGGACATTCTTCGTGAATTTGTGGCGGTACAAACTGCCTCAGACGACACTGCGAACACCTCGTGGTTTATGCAAGATGGTGCCCGGCCACATCGCACGGCCGACGTCTTTAATTTCCTGAATGAATATTTCGATGATCGTGTGATTGCTTTGGGCTATCCGAAACATACAAGAGGCGGCGTGGATTGGCCTCCCTATTCGCCAGACATGAACCCCTGTGACTTCTTTCTGTGGGGACACTTGAAAGACCAGGTGTACCGCCAGAATCCAGAAACAATTGTACAGCTGAAGCAGTACATCTCATCTGCATGTGAAGCCATTCCGCCAGACACGTCGTCAAAGGTTTCGGGTAATTTCATTCAGAGACTACGCCATATTATTGCTACGCATGGTGGATATGTGGAAAATATTGTACTATAGAGTTTCCCAGACCGCAGCGCCATCTGTTGTTGAAAATTGTAACTACTGTAATTTCGAAAGTTTGTCTGCCTGACAATGTACTGTTGTCCCAAGCATATTGCAACAAATGGTGTATTTCTATCGCTGCTCGTTTAGTTTTTATTGCCGTTTCAAATATACTGGTCATTTTTGAAACACCCTGTACATTAAAATTGACATGTGAATAATTTACTGAGCAATAAGCTTATTTATCTAATTGACCACAGCAACACTACCTACACTCAAGCAAGTCAGAGGAAATGACAATGTCAGCCAATTGCTGGTGTCGGTCTCAGAGTCCCTCGGTATATCTAAGCAGTGCGGTTGCACACTGCTTAAGACACTGGACTGGTATAATCAGGATAACTGGGGTTCAAATCCAAACGAAACTTTGTTATCTGTGGTTTCTCTAAAACTTACTTCAAATGAATGCTGGACTGTTTCCCACTCTAGATGGGTCACTGCCTTCCCAAATGACCTCAACGAGAGAAGTTCTAACCTCCATTCCCATTTCTGTCCACCTACCGACTACAAATGGTGATATCCTAGCTTTACACACCATTAAAATAAAGTTGCTCCAATTTGTTCACAGTCACAATCACCCAAGTTTCACGTGATATGGTACCTCAGATACGATTTGGCACATCCAATGAATTTTTTACTGCCACCGCCGTAGCTCAGCACTCAGAAAATATCTCCATCTCTTGCGTAAAGTTTGTGTGAGTCTTTTGATAAACACAGTCCAGAAAGTAAGCAATTTTCTGTCTTTCCTACTAACCCACCCTACGTTCAGCACCTTTTCTATTTGAGAAGCAGCATTCTATCACATATACATCTTCAATTTCCCAGCAATCTGCAGTTTTTACAATTTGTATTACACCATAAATTGTAAATGGTACTCCACAGAGACTAGTATGCACTGTTATGAAAGCTTGTCACAGATAGAAACTGTGTGCCAAACAGGTACTTCCCTCTGCCACCAAAACAGAGGGTCCAGGTACTACTTCTAGCCCGGCCCACAGTTTCGGTCTGCTGACAAGTTTCAAAACAACACACCACTGTAGAGTGAAATGTGCATTTTGGAAACAAACCCTAAGGTCTAGTTGAGTCTTTTCTTTAATACTTGTTATTCCCATGCACACTTGAATGTAGTTTGGAACATGTTAGTGATAGTGACAGAACTGAAGACCTTAATTTGGGCCCATACAGCTCAGCCAGTAAGAGCACTGCTTGGAGAAGATGAAGGAGTAACTGTAATTAAATGCAGGATACTGTTTCATGATTGTAATTTTTTTCTGGAGAAATAAAGTAATAGAGAACCAAAGAACCAAATGCAAGAATGTCATTGGATACGGATTAAGTTGAAACTGATAATAATAATTGATGAGTGCATATAGAATACATACTGTATGCATATAGAGTACATACTGTTACTCAGTTATCAAAATTATAAAAAAAGGACAATCTAGAAACAGTCTTCTTCATTCATGACTCAGTGGCACTATCTCTAAGAGATTTAGATTTCATACGATAGATCACCTTATACGGGGTATCCCAGTGGAAACTGTCAATATTCAGGGATATGACAGAAACAGTCATTCATAGAAAAGGTGTCTAGTAACCATGGGCTCTAAAATGCCTACCTTAAGAGCTATGAGCACTTTTTCACCTTTGATACTGTGAAACAAATCTCTTCTGCTGCAAGCTCTTTGCCTTTCACATGCTGAAAGGTGTTAGTGTGTACAAAAAAAGAAAAAAATTCGAGTAAACACGAGCTCTAAAGTGCATACCTTAAGAGCTACGAGACTCTGTTCATCTTCACTACTGCTACTTAAAAAGTGCTCATAGCTTCTTTTTTCTAACACCCCACACAATCAGGCCCTGAAGACCATGAGAAAATCAACTGGTCCCCATTTCATCCTCAGTCATGTATCATTGGATGCGGGGATGTGATATGGAGGGGCACGGGGTCAGCAGCCGACACTCCTCACCGTTGCCGACATTGGAGCCATCTCCTCTCAATCAAGTAGCTCCTCAATTGGCATCACGAGCCTAAGTGTACCCCAGTTTAGTCTTCAACCAAGGAAAAAATCCCTGGCAGTACCAGTAATTGAACCCAGGTCCCCCACATGAGATGTCTCAAGTTGACCACTCTGCTATGGAGGCAGATGATAATAGCTCTTAAGGAATGCATTTTAGAATCCTATGTTTACTAGACTTTTTTGCTTTGAATGATCATACCTGTCATATCCCTGGATATTGATCATTCCTCCTGGGACACCCTTCATGTACTATAAGAAATGTTCAATGGATATACATTTCGAATGACTAGACATCCAATGAAGGAAAGAATGAGAAGCCTAAGACAGTAAAGTAGGCGTGCTCACTATCTGAAGAGAAAAGTTTTTAGCAATTGGACTTGATCTCATGACCTAAATCTGCACAGTATCTATTCTTTGCAGTAGAAGACGATCCAGTTGCCGAGAGGAAAAATATGTCTAAACCATGACAGTTGTGTGTGTGTGTGTGTGTGTGTGTGTGTGTGTGTGTGTGTGTGTGTGTGTGTGAAGATTAATACATTTCACTACAACCTCAAGCAAACGAAAACTTGGCAGATGCTGAGTGATTTTTATTGTTTATTAAATGTTTCATTATCTCTATGAGGTGGGTTGCTGTTGAAGGTGATTTCAGCTGATTGCTTGCAAGTGACAATAGGAACAAGGGCACTTTTAATTAGAAAAATAGTGTTGGAAGGCTTTTCCATACAGCTTGCCCTTTGTGAAGCCACTATTTATTTCCTCATGTACACATTTCATTGCTGCAACCGTGCCCCTGAGAATCACTTATTTTTGTAGTGAATTGCCAGAAGAGGACTACTGATGTACCATTAATCAAAATGTATTATGGCCTCATTCCGCTCTCTTATAAGAAACTTCTAGATCCATATAAGAAACGATACAACTTTGCCTATTTGGATAGGCAAGTTACAAAACATGATAATCAGATTTGCTGCTGAGATTGGGGTTTTGATGAGGGTACTGGAAACTGGTAAGCTGAAACAGCCTGCATCTCGAATTAAATGTATTTCCAAATGTAGAGAACAAACAGCAAGGATTTTTGAAAAAAAAAAAAAAAATACAAATCTCTTCAATGGAAATATAAAATTCATTATGCCAAAAGAAAAATCTACCATTTGTTAAAATTATAATGCAAAACAAAGGCAAAAACTGAAGAAAAATGTGTGTCTTGCACGTCCATTTCTGCTTGCCATCAGTAGCAATAACTCCACATCCAAAATAGCAAGGCATTTAAAGCACCATTTTACAGGATTTTCATCATACTTGATAATAAAAATTCTTCCATTGGAAATATAATATGGGTATCATGAATGTCAAAAGTATTCAAGCAAGGATATCTCAAACAGAAAAAAATGCACATGAAATAGATCATTACATCTGTCTATCCTCATATAACATACAACAGCCGTCCAAAGTGACCACCTTCTTCCTGCATACAACAGCTGTCTACAGTGACCACCTTCTTCCTGTTGCATGCTGGCAGTATTCATTAAGGATCGAGAGACTAACAAAATGCATCCTTCAGTTGCCTGGGCTCAGCAAAAAGGAGATAGCAAAAGTAGATAACAAGGTTAATTAGTGTATCACGTAAACAAATCTGACATGGAACTTATGACTAGTGTATGTGAAGTGAGATATCAAGATAAACTGGCAGTTGCCCTATGTGAGTGTAGTACATTGACTGAAAACCATACACTGGGTACCACCTTATAAATGTCGTGCTGAAACTGAGGCTATGCCAACAGCAGCACATTGTCACCATCACATGTAATGACAACAATGAGGACTTGCTTTTGTGTCAATTTTGGTGTAAATGTTCATTGAGGACACATTTCGGAATTTTATTCATGAGTATAACAAACTTTTATGCTCATAAAATGCAAATATGATTCACTAATTTCATTTCTCTCTCAACAAATCAAATTCACAGTTTTGTTTTGTTAAAAAATGGGTCTTAATAGGCACCAATAAATATGCAAGTATCTTAGTGATATGGGAAAAACACTGTTACAAGTAAATTTAATTAATTCTGAGGTTGCACCAGTGTGGCTGACACTATCAATCTGACATCAAAATATATCCTGAAATATTTCTATATGTCACACAATTTCTTTGATCCACCCCCCCCCCCCCCCCCCTCCGAATCTTTTTTCTCCCCAGAATCACCAGACTGCAAATAAAGTGCAGGTGTCACTAGCATTAGAACTGTTTAACCGTATTGCTTATGTTACAAACATTTCTTGCATAGGAACCTTTAGATTATTTAAGTACTTAATCACTTAATCCTAGCAACTGCCATATGACCCTACAATCAGTTTTAATTAATTAATACCAACTATCATGTAACCCAATAATTGCTCTACACTTCAAACTATAGTCTCATCCCGTGAGAAAATTAATAATAAAATAGCTTTCACACAACAAGACTTTCTCGTTCGATCTTGAATATAATTAATTCAAACTCAACACAACCCCCTCAAAGTCTACCTAAAACTGAAATGTTCACACTGTATAATCAGTCACAGAACTACACTACAGTACTATTTTCTTTCTTTATAATCTACAGCTTATCACTGTCTGCAATTTTCTAAATTGATATTCAATAGCATCTTCTCATCTGTTGCTTAAACAGCTCATTAATAATTTCATCATTTGCTACAAGTATCACAATATGAATTTCAAAACTATTTTGTTCCTCTAGATCTCTTAGATATAAGTAGAAATACTGCAAAATTAAAAGTTGTTCACCCCAGAGAGGGTAGCAATGAGTTTGTTACAATTTTCAAAACTGCTTTTTCTCTTCACTGGTGTATATTATTCATTTGGAACATACAGTATACCAGAAACGCTATCTTCCAAATGCTGTGCCACATAGCTATGGATAAACAGATAAGACAGCACGTCAATGAAAGGCACTGGAAAATCCTGTAAACGAGGGAATGGACACTAACTATATGTTGAGAAGTGTTGGTGCATCTCTGATAATAACCCAAGAATATAGTCTGACCACTTTAAGTTCAAGATCACTGGCAAGAACAATACTAAAGCCGCATGAGCCATTAGCATTCTCATGGTAATAAACACAATCATTGTAACACAAATTATGACTTTCACTGCCACCACCGGGTCAAAAAGAAAATCTGATTGAAGTTAATGTTAGCAAAATATATTATTGAATATATATATAGGGCTGTAAGCAATTGTACAAGCAAAATGCTAGAAAAATCATCACACTTGTACCATCAACTACTTGAATCTGGCAGTAAATTACCGGCAACTTATTGCAAAATGAAGCACACAAGGGTCAAAGTGGTAAATCAAATGCAACACCACAACCATCTATTTATTCTTTCAATGAATAATTTGACTGTGTATCCTGCAGACACAGATTATTATGCATTCATACCATTTTGCCAGGAGAAAGGAGTCTACTTTCATTTACCTTTTTTATACCATGTGAAAATGACCTGACTGGTAACAAGTTCAATGGCTGAACGAATCCCCCTCTCAGCAACATAGTTTACATTGTGTGGAACTTCCTGATACTTGAGACTTTAATCCAGACCCTCGCTTTTCTTGGGCAATGCTCTTAGCAACTGATTTATCCAGGCTTCAACTCCTACTCATAAGATTTCCGATGTGCTTTGCTGGACTGACACCTCAGAGAAATGGTTAAGTCACAGCTATCTTACACCTCTTCTTACATTCAAATTTTAGTACGGTATTGTAATTTTAAATATTTACTCTGATGCTGGGAGAAATATGACCTAAGATACAAACCTTACTGAAAAATTGCAATGTTTATAAGACAATTTGGTTGTTCTTAATTCTAAATGTTGGAATTTTAAAAAAAAAACCTAAATTAGAATAGCCAAAGTACAGCTCACATCCTGATCTACAAGAAAATGAAGGTACTGAGCAAAGCAGATCAGTATCAGGCCTATTTCCTAGTGGAAGTGTACAGAAAATTAACAAATTATCAACTGAGTCACACATGGAGTAAAACCATAACTGCTTCAGTTCATTCTTTTTGAGTCAAATTATCCCTGAAGAACAGAAATAAAATACTATTTTACAATTGTCAATTAAAATGAAAAAGACTACAGATTAACTCAAAACAACTAAATTTAATGTGAAAGAAATGTAAATTTAGAATCTGAATAATACTGCCATGTATAATATTACAAATGAGAAACTAAACCTCTAAATACTGCTGTTAGGGTGATTTATATGTACCAGAGCAGACAAGCTTCACTTCATTTATTGATGAACAATCCACAAATATCCTGTATTGTTCAATAACAATAGCAAAACACTTTTAGAAAAAACTTCCAAAATCACTCTCTAGATCTTAAAAATTAACATATCTGAAGGAACACAAATCATCTGGGTGCAGAAATTACTAATACCTACAAATATGGAATGAACAAAATATTCTGATATGATTAAAAATAAAATTTTAACCAACACAGAGTGGAGGTAAGGGAGGAGGAAACATTGGCTGAACTGTATAGCAACACTCAGTGTCTGGAGTTTGAATTCCAGAGCATTTTCACCTTGCTATGAATATCTAACAAATGCCTCTGCTGTTGCAAAAATTCTGGCAGTCTATTTTAAGGAATTACATTCTGACTTTGTACTTAAGTGGTAATGTTTGTTTTTACTTTCCCTATATCAATATTCAACCCAGCTTCTGAATATATGCTTAATACATTCATTATTATGAAAATCAAACAGTGCAGACAAGAAACTGCTAGCAAATAGAATGTACACTGTTTTTTTACAGTACAACTGTATACAACTCACAATCTAGCATTTTAACCTACATACAGCAGTGTGGCATATGAAGAAAAATGTTTTAACATAGGAAGTGCCTGAATTGTGGCAGCAGTTCTAAAGTTAAGCATACAGCAATAAGACAGACGTTATCACAGTTAAATACAAATATTCTAAAACTGATGTCATCATTTACAACCAGTTTTAAGGCACAATCTAAAAAGTGAGATGTCTCTCAGAATTTTCTGTAATATAAACATACAATGTCAGTCTTTTGTATCAGTACCTTGGAACTATTTATCACAAGATGTAGAAGTGATTTTACAAACATATGTTCCATGAAGCAGTGACCTGCCAAACTGAATTAAGAAAGCTGCCCAGGATAGAGAGAGAGAGAGAGAGAGAGAGAGAGAGAGAGAGAGAGAGAGAGGGGGGGGGGGGGACACTACGTGGGGGCACACGGGAAAAATGGGGTAAAAATTAGATAGTGGCATGAGAAAAGTGGAGAGAGAAGTCGTATTCTAAGGAGGGCAGATGGGGAACAGTGATGCAGAGTGGTGGAGTGAAGCAGGGGCAAAAGGTGAGAAGTGGTGGAGTGAGGGGGGGGGGGGGGGAGGTGGGCAGATGGTGAGAAGTGGTGGAATGAAGGGGGGCAGATGGTGATAAGTGGTGGAGTGAAGAAGGGACAGAAGATGGGAAGTGGTGGAGTGAAGGGGGACGGATTACAAGTGATAGAGTGCAAGGGGAAAGATGAGAAGTGGTGGAGTGAAGCAGGAGCAAAAAGTGAGAAGTGGTGGAGTAATAGAGTGACAGAAGGGATAAAATCGTGGAGTGAAAGGGTGGAGTAGAGGGGTGAAGTGCTGAAGTGAACAGATATAGCTGGGGAGAAGTGAGGAAGTGAAGTAGAGGGAGGTGGTAAGTAGGGAGGAGGGAGGCCACACATCTGCTGTGTTATGTAGGTCTTACATTACTAGTCACTGAGAAATTTTAAATTATTTCTTATGTAATAACTAAAATGCCGAGTCTACAGTGACACCTCAGTTGAACTGAAAGAAATTAAGCTACAATTTAAACTGATTTACTGTAAAGGAAAACAGCTATCTTGCCATTAGAAAAATATTTAATCAATTCCATAACATAAACTGATAAGTTTCTATTTACTATATACAGTTTAAATACAAATAATCTTTATCACAGTATCATGAGAACAGTAATGCTAGCTCAACAAGTACATAATTTTCAGCACAACGTTAACCGCAGGAGCTGCTTTATATTGCCCATTTTGATTATCATGGTTGAATATTAAAGCTTTGGCTAACTCACGAATGCAACAACATAATGGGCTTAAAATTATTGGCCTGCTAGAAATATTCCAACAACAAAACGTAAGCAACATATTTATACTCTTTTGTAACTGTTGGACTGTCTGCATTACAGAGTTGGAACAAGTTTTCTGAATCCCTCCTCCTAGAATTCTGTTCCATATATTGAGACTGTAAAACTGAGATTTTTTTCTTTCATACATCAAAATTTAGCACAAATTAACAGTTTATGACATTAATTTAAAACATAGACTTTTCTGCACAAAATGGAAGTATACAGCATCAATTGAAAGTTTATTTGCTAAAATGAGTCGGGGATGATGGCACTTTAACACAATGGTCACATTTAACCTAACGAGAAAGAAGAAGAAGGGAAAAAAAAGTAACAGAAACATGCTGTAGCTATTATGGGCAGCTGATATTTAAGTTATCTTTTTAAATCAATGTAGCAGAATTCATTATATGACAATGAATACACTGATAACTTGTGATACAAAATTCTGGGAAGTATCTCAGGAACTTTATATTATGAACCATTATCACCAATGATGTGGCATGACATACTAACAGTCTTTCAACAGAAAACTGCCACATAACAGAACAAAGAGTTCCAAATACTCAAGCTTGTCAGCCCACATGCTTTTATGCAAGGAAAACACTTTTCTTTCAGTTTAGAATTGAATGGCAGGCACCTTTTGACATGCAAATTACAAAAACTTGGTTTGTTGGTGTTGCTTATTGATTGGAACAGGTTTTTTTATTTCTCCACAACGGAGGACTCAATAAATGTTAAAAACTACATAATTAAGTATCTTTAACATCACTGGCTGGTGTTAATGGTAATAATGAAAGGCGACAAATGTAAGCATTCTTCATCTCGTTGTATGCAGTTTAAGTAGCTATATGAATTCTGGCTTGATACGTTTCAAATACTGTTACCAAAAACTTGATTCTTGCAAGTAATTCACTTGGAAGAACTGAAGCATATCATTAAATAAAAAATGAAGTATAAATATATCTAAGTACTAAATCATTCCTCCAGTGAATGACAGGCAACTAGTAAAAGGCACAGGCAACTGTACAAAACTCTGAGTTACAATCGGACTCACTAGTAAATATGTATTAAGTTGATGCTTACAACAAATCAACATTGGGCAGTGTAGCCTATACAATATTAACAGTAACCCTACATTTGGCAACAATATCCAATTAAATATAGGGTACTTGACTTCCCAGCGTACGGAAAATGTGAGGTTGCAAATACAGGACGGGGATGCCCTTTATGTCAATTATCACAAGCCATGTGCACACGGCACATACTGTACCATAACTAGGCAAATGCACAAATCCCTGATATCGCTGTTGTATTTCTATCCTTCAGACCCCAGACAGCACCATAATTACACAATTCACGGCTGCAGTTTCACAAAATTACGGTCCATTTGCCAGTCTGCGTGACGACTAGCATACCACAGCCAATGGCGCAGTCACGGTTATCAGTCACAGGTGCGCATATTTCATATTCCGTACACGTCACTACTCAGTATCCGTGACATGCAACAATATAACAGCCAAATCAACCAAATCATCTTAGTCTATAATTGTATACGGTAGTATATGAAGCAACTCTCCAGCTGCAGTCGTCCGCGATACACACTCGTGCCATTCTCTAAACTTGCCATCGTGAGACACATTTCCAGTCACACCATCTATCTCGCCATCCAGAAGATCTTCTGCTCGGTAATCGCAATGGACAGACGGTGAGGTCTCCTCTCGACACACTGCAGAGGCATCAATTGGAGGAAGCCTAGACATTATTTCTGCAATCTGAGCACAGATATCACCCGATCTGGTGGAATCACTGACAGCGTTCAGCAGTGACGACACTGAGCGAGCTGGTGACAGTGAAGGTGAGGGAGTGGGCGACGGTGCAGGAGGGGGAGGTTTTACAGTTTGGGCTGCGGGAACAGAGCTCGCATCGATTCGAGACTGGCGTACCCGCTTCACCGAGGACAAATGCGTACTAGCAGTTTTCACAGATGGCATACTGATGACAGCAGTACCGACATCGTCTCTGAGTGGTGGTGTCGGGGAGGGAGTTGGTACAGATGGGGCAGGTGACGTACACAGGGTACGAGATACAGGTTCATGGGGTGGAACACCTGCGGTGTTAGAATGTACTTGTAGCTGATGAGGTCGCACTACAGGTGACAGCGGTTTCCGCACTACAGGAGATACCGGCTTCCGCACTACCAGAGACACTGGGGTCACAACTGCAGGAGACAGAGGTTGCCTCAGTGCTGGAGAGACGGGCTGCCTCACCGCCGGTGACACGGGCTGCCTCACCGCCGGTGACACGGGCTGCCTCACCGCCGGTGACACGGGCTGCCTCACCGCCGGTGACACGGGCTGCCTCACCGCCGGAGACACGGGCTGCCTCACCGCCGGAGACACGGGCTGCCTCACCGCCGGAGACACGGGCTGCCTCACCGCCGGAGACACGGGCTGCCTCACCGCCGGAGACACGGGCTGCCTCACCGCCGGAGAAACGGGCTGCCTCACCGCCGGAGAAACGGGCTGCCTCACCGCCGGAGAAACGGGCTGCCTCACCGCCGGAGAAACGGGCTGCCTCACCGCCGGAGACACGGGCTGCCTCACCGCAGGAGAGACGGGCTGTCTCACCGCAGGAGACACGGGCTGCCTCGAAGCCGGAGACGAGGGCTGCCGTATTGCCGGAGAAGCCCGTGCGTGCAATGCGGGAGATACCGGTTTTGGCTCCGGAGTCGTACTCGAAGGCGTGTACGATCCACTGCTGGTGCAAGAACTCAGACCGGCCAGCAGTTCCTGAGTAGTCTTCACACGCAGTGCTCGAGCTGCCGAAGCCAATTTCTTTTTGACTATGTCGTCATTATGACAGTTAGTTGAACGGTGAGCACGGCGACGCCTACCAGTCGTCGCCGAGCCTTTAACGGCAGGGACACTTTCTATAGGATTGTCTGTTTCAAGCCCGCCATTCACTTGTCGTGCGACTTTAGCTGGAGGCTGACCTTCGTCCGAGTCATCTTTTCGGAGCCGCTTGTTGGCGGCAATGGTCCTCGGTACAGAGTCTGCATGGTGTGGAGGTCGACCGGGAGAGCCTGCTGGTGAATGGGGTCCCGGGCTAGCTCCGTGTCCAGGTGTGGGTCCACTTTGTACTGGACTTGCTCCTGCACTGGCACACGCACTTGCACCAACACTCGCACCGTTCACTCTATGTGCGGGACTTTGTCGCTCCGGCATGATCATGTGACGCCACTGACGAACCAGACCTTTGGCACGTTTTGCAAGCATTTCGTCGGTTGTCTTCTTTCGTAGTTCATTGATGTATCGTCCCAGCCGTGTAGTCTAAAAAAAAGGAAAGAACATTCTGGAGGTGATAACAGTAGAAACCGTAAATTTCACTGATTCAGCTCATATACTGCAAGTAGACTGAAATCAGTGTATGACAGATCAAAGCTATGATGGTTTACACATTACTAATTCATACTCAAATAGTCTATATCCTGAAAGTACCATTAAATACAAAGTTGCTGATTGTAGAAAAAGAGTAACATACGAGTGCATGATTTATCATACTAATACCTCTTGTTGCATTATGTACAGCCAACACATGGCCAAGATTATAGAAGTAGGAGTCTCGATTGACATGTAAATGTAAGGTTCCTCTGCTGAGGCTTTATGGTAATGAAATGAATCAAAAAAAATTGTAGAAATTCCAGAAGTTAAAAAAAAATTACACCTAGGGTAATGGGTTTCTTACTACTTTGTGAAGGACATGTAAATCATTGTCTCATAATGTGTAGCTCAAGTTCACCGTAGTCATACGAGGAGCTCAAAATCATCCATCATCTCTCTACAAAAAACAATTTTTTTTACAATACTACATCAACATTTACACAAAATCAAAGTGCAGAGGATGTCATGCTTTTACAAAAGTTTTCTAGATATTTAACAAAAGAAATATATCTTAGAAATTTTGTCACAAATGAAAAAGAAAACTTACTTTATTGCAAGATATCAGTTTTGTACATGAGAGGTATTGCATAGTCATGTAATAATGACGTGGCTCTCAAACAAATGACAGGTAGATGAAATGACTACAAGGAAACCGTATGCCCCTTGCTGTATCAGGAATAGTCATTCTATTAGTAACTACAGATGGGGCTTCAGAATCCATTCATGCAAATATGTCAAGAGTTACTACCTCTTCAAGTTATATGTAGCTATTGAAAAATAATTCTCACAGATATCTGAACTTGCAGTAAAAGAAACACAGGGGACGCCAACTCCAAACTCTTTTTCATATTATTTTACTAGGGGTTGGTCATGTTTCAGAAATAAGTACATAGAGGCTTGTCTTATAGAACTCATAATGTATATAATTAATAGAATATCAAGTACTGAAATTGCAAATCTAAAAGAAGCCAAGACATATATTATCAAAAAGTTTAATGAAGGCTTTTTTTATTAGTTTTTCAGTGGTCTTGTGGGTAAGGAAGTTCTGTCAGCATGAAATATTAAAACATGTATGCACCCCCTAGAACATAATCCAACATACAACTCCAAATAACACCCTATACTAATATTTGTTACATATGTTATACACAGGCTAATCCTATCTTTCGAAATAGCAAACATGAATGTCCTCCAGTAAAAGCAAGAAAAATGTGATGCACTCAAAGTAGTATTACACAAGAACTAGACACTGTGGAGTCCTCTTCCTGGAAGAATCAGCATATATTCACTGATCAGCCAGAATATTATGACCACTGACCCACTGTCGATATAAATCTGTCTAGGTGTTAGCAGCTACACCTGGTGAGGAATGACTGCTAGTCAGCCACATGCATGGTGCATGTAGTATCAGTGAGCTTGCTGTCTGTGTGTAGAATGGGGAAGGTTCATGATCTATCTGACTTTGACTGAGGGCAGATTGTGATGGCTCAGAGGCTCAGCACAAGCTCTTCTGAAACTGCACAGCTTGTTGGGTGTACGAAGAGTGCTGTGATAAGTGTTTTCAACACATGGCAAAACCAAAGTGAAACCATATCCAGACGTCATGGAGTTTGCGGCCACCTGTCATTACAGATGTCGGACGTTGTAGCCTGGGTAGACTGGTAAAACAGGACAGGTGACAAACTGTTGCGGAACTTACATCAGACTTTAATGCTGGGTAAAGTACAAGTGTGCCTGAACACAAAGTGGATCGAACATTCCTAATGATGGGCCTCTGCAGCCGAAGACACATTCATGTGCCAATGTTAACACCACAACATCAGCAACTGTGAACAAAATGGGTGCACGACCATTGGCGCTGGACACTGGCGCAGTGGCAGAGTGTTGCAGGGTCTGATGAATTCCAATAACTTATTCATCATGCCGATTGGAGGGTGCAAATAAGTCATCTTCCTGGGAAACAGCTCCTCAACACCTGTACTGTGGAACGGAGACAAGGTGGCAGTGGCTCCAGTATGCTCTGGGAAACATTCACAAAGGCATCCATGGGTCCAGTGCAGCTGGTGCAAAGCCAAGTAGTATCTTACACTGGTTGCAGACCACGTACACCCTTTCATCTCATATTTTCCATTGGCAGTGGCATTTTTCAACAAGATAATGTGCCACATCACAAGGCCAAGAGTGTGACAGGGTGTTTTGAGGAACACAGTGGCCAGTTTCAATTGATGTGCTGCCCCCCCCCCCCCCAGCTCACCAGATCTGAACCTGATTGATCACATCTGAGATGTCATTGAACCTAGTGTCAGAGCTCACTGCCCATCCCCCCCCCCCCCTCCCCCGCCGGTCACTTATGGAATTAGGTGACTTGTGTATACTGATGTGGTGCCAACTCCCTCCAGTGACCTACCAAGATCTCACGGCCATGATGCAACACAGCTGTCATCTGTGCCAAAGATGGACATATCAGCTATTTGGTAGGTTTTCATATTATTCTGGATGATCAATGTATAAATAAAACCACAGTGACAGAACATATGTACCACACCCATGGTACTGGTTACACCCACCAAAACTTCCTTTTTTGCTATTCCAGCTACTTATTCACATATACAGGGTGATTTTTTTCCACCGTGTGCAGACTCTAGGGATTGATCGATGAGAGGATACAGAACAAAAAACGTCTAATGATTATGGCCTAATACACGCTGCACCATGCAGCCACATTTCAGTATGAATGGTTTCCTCTTAGAGGGTGGTAATGTTCCTCTTACGGCATGCCCTAGTGCCCTGTCCTGCCATAGTAATTTATAATGTTGTGTCCTATTCACTTCTCTTGGTGACTCACCTTGCTGTGAATGTGAGAAAGTGTTGTACCCAATGGTTCCGTGTTCAAATCAAGACCTTGCCGACATGGTGTTTATTTACAGAAAGGGAAATGACAATGGGTGGTGGGCAGCAAGGTTGTGTCACGAGACCTATCCTCCCTCCTCCCCCCCCCCCCTCCCCCCCGACGACAACCACAGCATTGAATGTTTGCAGCAGCTCTTCAGGAAACAAGATCATGAGGGATGTACCTGAAATGTTTGGACACTAGACATGGAGGAAAATGTGATTAATGCTGTGGAAGGTGACTGCCATGTCAGTATCAGGCAGTTGGCTCGCCAGTGCAGGGCAAGCCAGATGACTCTGTGGACATTCTCCATGACAATTGTTACTACTCTTATCACTTACAGCATGTGCAGGGCTTACTAGTGACAGACTTTCCACATCAGGAGCAGTTTTGTCACTGGTTTTTTCACCAGGCAACCACGATTCTGGGATTTGTCTCATCCATCCTATTCACAAGCCACCTTTACGCAGTGTGGTAGCTTCAACTTTCATAACAGGTCATATGTGGGATAGTATGCAGAACCCACATGGTATGGTGAGACAGAATCATCAGCATTGGTGCAAGTGGAATGTAAGGGGCCAGGATAATTGGCGACTGTATTTTGTGACCAGTCTTCCTTCCACGTTGCCTAGCAGGCTAGGTCCAGTTGCATGGTCTGCTCATTCACTAGATCGCAACCGATCAATTTCTGGTTATGGGGCCATCTCCAAAGTATCGTGTATGCTGAGCCCATTACAGATGTGGAGACACTGGAGCAGTGTATTCGTGCTGCCTTTGACACTGTTCTGATGCAGCCTGGCTGATGTGAACATAGGCATGTACACACATGCATGGAGGCACATGGAAACCATTTTCAACACATACTGTAACTATAGCTGCATGGTGCAGCGCATACTAGACTGGATACTCTGTAACAATGTGCAACTGAATAAATGGTCTCTAGCATAGAAACTTTGCATATACAGACATAAGATCATTAGACCTTTTTTGTTCCGTATCCTCTCATTGATCAATCCCTAGAGTTTGTTAATGGTAGAAAAAATCATCCCGTATATACAAATTGGGTGACAGCACAACATGGAGAAGGATTCCCCACACAGGCCTTATTGACAAGTGGATTGGTTAACAAGTTATGGAGTTCGGCGTAACCACATCAATTAGCTGCTGAGAGTGGCTTTTGACCTAGAGTTTTGCAGTATCTCAAGCACTGTAGCCATCTATCTGCCAAACAGAGCAACTTTATTTGCAAAATGACAACAGCTATGTACACTCATTGCTTACAACTGTTCTTACACAACACACTAAAAGTAGTGAAACATAATTAAAGCACATCATAGCAACTGAAATACATTTACTCTGTGGTAAATATAGTTCCCTGTTTTCCATCACATGTGAAACTAAATAATACACTTTACTAGCAGTTCTCAGTTTCAGGGTCATTTGCCACCACACTCAATGAGAATTTTAATTTCTTACTTAGCTAATAACTCTAAGCTGTGTTGTCCATAAACAGCGAAAGGCCTTGCTACTGATGAACAGTTGTAGTACAGTCATTCGAATGATTCAGCAACACTTAAGAAAGCAACTGTGTAGGGACAATGCCACCGTATGTTACCACAGATGCTTGAAAGTCACAGTCCACAGAAAAGTGTCAAATTGCTAACTTTTGCACAGTGATGGACTTCGGGTTGAATTTAAAGTTGAAAACCTAAAATAGCAAATGGCTCCAAGCCATTCATTTATGATCACTGCACTAAGCTGTCCAGTATGAATTTTTAGTGCTATCAGGGTGATACAATGTGTTAGAAAATTGGAGTGAGTATCTTCTGTTCTTCATGTCTGTTAACTATGTTACTTCAAATTAATTTAACATGTTCTGGAACTGTGGTCCTGAGTA